>NW_028237853.1:0-142494 GCF_034619465.1 Leptosomus discolor | reverse complement strand
TCCCGTACCCCTGCCTGTCCCCCTGCCCCCATCCCTGCCTGCATCCCAGTTTCCATCCCCCTGTCCGTCCCCCTGCCTCCATCCCTGCCCATCCCCTGGTCCCACATCCCTGCCTGTACCCCTGCCCGTCCCCCTGCCTCCATCCCTGCCCGTACCCCTGCCTCCATCCCCCTGCCTGTACCCCTGCCTGTACCCCTGCCCCCATCCCTGCCCGCACCCATTTCCATCCCCCTGCCCGTCCCCCTGACCCCATCCCCTGCCCATCCCCTGGTCCCACATCCCTGCCCGTACCCCTGCCTCCAACCTGCCTGTATCCCTGCCCGCACCCCAGTCTCCATCCCCCTGCCCGTCCCCTGCTTCCATCCCTGCCTCCATCCCTGGTCCCACATCCCTGCCCGTACCCCTGCCTGCACCCCAGTCTCCATCCCCCTGCCCGCACCCCTGCCCGTCCCCCTGCCCGAACCCCAGTCTCCATCCCCCTGCCCGCACCCCTGCCCGTACCCCTGCCCGCACCCCAGTCTCCGTCCCCCTGCCCGTCCCCCTGCCTCCATCCCTGCCCATCCCCTGGTCCCACATCCCTGCCCGTCCCCCTGCCCCACACCCCTGCCCGCACCTCGGGGAAGTCGGGGTCGTGGGCGCGTGTGGGCGCGCAGGGCCAGCACGTGCCCGCCGAAGGTGAGGAGGAGGGCGGCCTCGCGGGCGCCGGCGGGGACGAAGCCCGGTAGGCCGGGCGGGCGAAGCGCGGCGGGTGCCGGTTGGCCGCCAGCACCCGCACCACCGCCTGCGTCACCACGTACTTGCCCGCGTCGTTCACCTGCGAGGCCTGCGGCGGGGGGACCCGGCCGCCCCGCGCCCCCCCGCGTCACCCCCCGGCCTCGCTGCCTGCCCCCCAGCAGCGCCCCGAGGAACCCCCCGCCCCGGGGACCCCCAGCGCCCCAGGGACCTCCCAGCGCCCCAAGGAACCCCCACCCCGCAGACCCCCCCCCCCATCTCCCAGGGATCCCCCATTGCCCTGAGAAACCTCCACTCCAGGGACCCCCCATTGCCCCAAGGAACCCCCACCCCAGGGACCCCCCCCATCACCCCAGGGACCCCCCGTCTCCCCAGGGACACCCCCATCGCCCCAAGAAACCCCCACCCCAGGGACCCCCCATTGCCCCAAGGAACCCCCATTGCCCCGAGGACCCCCCCACCCCAGGGACCCCCCATCGCCCCAAGGAACCCCCACCCCAGGGACCCCCCATTGCCCCAAGGAACCCCCATTGCCCCAAGGACCCCCCACCCCAGGGACCCCCCATTGCCCAAGGAACCCCCACCCCAGGGACCCCCCATCGCCCCAGACATCTCCATCTCCCCGGGCACCCCCGTCACCCCAAGGAACCCCCACCTCATGTACCCCCCATCTCCCCAGGGACCCCCATCTCCCCAGGTATCCCTCACCCTGGGCACCCCCATCTCCCAAGGAAACCCCACCCCAAGTACCCCCCATCTCCCCAGACATCCTTCAGCCTCAGGATCCCCCACCCCAGGGACCCCCCATCTCTCCAGGTGTCCTTCACCCCAGGCATTTCCCATCACCCCATACATGCTCCATCACCCCAGGGACCCCCCATCTTCCCAGGCATCCCTCCACCCCAGATCCCCCCCATCTCCCCGAGCACCCTTCACCCTGGGCACCCCCCATCTCCCCAGATACCCCCATCTTCTCAGGGACTCCCCATCTCCCTGAGCATCCCTCACTCCAGGGACCCCCAACTCCTCAGTCACCCCTCATCTCCCTGGGCATCCCCCACCCAGACACCCCCATCTCCTCAGGGACCCCCCATCTCCCTGGGCATCCCTCACCCAGACACCCCCGTCTCCTCAGGGACCCCCCAATCTCCCCAGACCCCCTCCACCTCCCCGAGCACCCTTCACCCTGGGCATCCCCATCTCCTGGGTACCCCCATCTCCTCAGGGACCCCATCTCCCCAGACATCCCTCACCCCAGGGACCCCTCATCTCCCCAGACCCCCCCCCCCATCTCCCCAGACCCCCCTCACCCCGGATACCCCCATCTCCCCAAGCATCCCCTCCCCAGACAACCCCCCCATCTCCCCGAGCACCCTTCACCCTGGGCATCCCCCGTCTCCCTGGGTACCCCCAACTCCCCAGACCCCCCCCCCCTCTCCCCGGAGCACCCTCACCCTCACCCCGGGCACCCCCCCCATCTCCCCAGACGCCCCCCAGCCCCGGCGCCCCCCGGCCCCCACCACGACGCTGAGGCTGATGGCGGGGGTGCTCCGGCTGCTCTCCACCGCCCGCAGCAGCGTGATGGCCCCCGTCATGTTGTCGATGTGGAACCGGGTGCTCTCCCGCCCTGGGGGGACACACACACACACAGAGGGGCTCAGCTGGGGACCCCCAAACCCCCCCCCTCACCCCCCTGCTGCGGGGCATTGTGGGAAACTCCCCCCCCCCCCCCCCCCCGGGGGCATCCCTGCGGGAGGGTCCTCAATGTGCTCTGTGTGTGTCCCGTCCCCCCCCCTTCATACCTGGACCCCCCCAGGCTGGGAAAGACACACCCCCCCCCCCCCTCATTTTGGGGGGGCACATGGTGGTGGGGTCGTTATTAACCCTTTCAGCAGCAATATGGGGGGCTGAACCCCTCAGGTGCTGCAGCACCCTTGGGTGAGCCAGGGCATGACTCCCCCCCCCCACTCCGGTCATCCTGCAGCCCCCCCGGAATGGGGTGGGGGGGGGATTAGGCACCCCCCCCGCCCCCCCCCCCCCCCCCCGGGCTCAATCCCTTTATACAATTTGCACCCACGGGGCCCCATTGGATCCCGGCAATTGGATTGTGCCGGCACCGACCCCTCCCCGGCACAGACACCCCCCCCGCCGCCCGCCCACCCGTGTCCCTGTGTCCCTGTGTCCCTGTGTCCATGTGTCCCTGCCCACCCATATCCGTGTCTCCACGCCCACCCACGACCATGCCACCCATGTCCCTGCCCACCCACGTCCGTGTGTCCATGGCCCACCCATGCCCACGACCCCCACGTCCACGCCCACCCACATCCATGCCACCCACGTCCCTGCCCACCCACGTCCATGCCCACCCATGTCCATTGACCCCCACGCCCACCCATGCCCATGACCCAAGACCCCTACGCCCATGCCCACCCATGTCTGCGTGTCCCTGCCCACCCCTGCCCATGCCACCCGTGCCCACCCGTGCCCGTGTGTCCCTGCCCACCCATGCTCAGCCATGCCCATGACCCCCATGTCCCTGCCCACCCACGCCCATGACCCCCAAGACCCCCACGCCCACCCGTGTCTGCGTGTCCCTGCCCACCATGTCCATGACCCCCCATGCCTGTGACCCCCATGCCCATGACCCCCCATGCCTGTGACCCCCATGCCCACCCATGACCCCCATGCCCATGCCCACCCATGTCTGTGTGTCCCTGCCCACCCATGCCCATGACCCCCCATGCCCATGACCCCCATGTCCGTGACCCTCACGCCCCCCCATGCCCATGCCCCCCCATGTCTGTGACACCCCTGCCCACCCATGCCCATGCCCCCCCATATCCATGACCCACACACCCACCCACGCCCACGCCCCTGTGCCCATGCCCCCCCCATGCCCATGACCCCCCATGCCTGTGAACCTCACGCCCCCCCATGCCCATGACCCCCCATGCCCGTGACCCTCACGCCCCCCCATGCCCACGACCCCCCATGTCTGGGACCCCCCCGCCCCCTGTGCCCCCCCGTACCTGCCAGCAGTGAGTAGGTGATGGCCGCCCTCAAGCCCCGGTCCCCATCCTCAGCGTAGACGGAGCCAGGGCTGAAGCTCAGGGGACCCCCCTGGGGGGACGACGATGACACCATGGCCGGCTCAGCCTCACAGGACCCCCCCACCCCCCTGCCCCCCAGCCCCGGTGTCCCCGTGTCCCCACCTGGAGCTGGCCCTCGGTGACGTTGGCGGTGTAGACGGGGCTGGTGCAGATGGTGAGGCCGTGGTGGGTGCGGGGGGTGCAGGGCAGAACTGGGGGTACTGGTCGTCCCCGTCCAGCACGTTGACCCGGACGCGGGCGGAGGCGTTGAACCGCTCCTTGGTGTTCATCTCCTGGCGGGGGGGACACCGGGGGGTGGGGACGGGGTGGGGACACCGAGGTCCCCCCAAACCTGGCGGTGGGGCCAGCCCTGCCTGCCCTGAGCCCTGCTGTGCTGGGAAACGGGAGCGGGTGGGGGGGGCTGCCCGGCCAGGCATGGGGACCCCCCTGGGGACAAGGACCCTCCAGGCATGGGGACCCACAGGGGACATGGACACCCTGGGGACAAGGACCCTCATTGGACAGAGACCCCCTGGGGACAAGGATCTGCAGGCACAGGGACACCCAGGGGATAAAGACCCCCAGGGGACAGGGAACCCTGGGCATGGGGACCCACAGGGGACAAGGACCCCCAGGGACAGGGGCCCACAGTGGACAGGTACCCCCAGGGCACATGAACCCCCAGGCACGGGGACTCCAGGGGACCCCAACGCCCAGGGACAGGGACCCCCAGGGGACAAGATCGCCCAGGCACAGGGACCCCCAGGCACAGGGACCCCAGAGATCCCAGGGGACAGGGACACCCATGCACAGGGACCCCAGGGGACAGGGAACCCTGGGCATGGGGACGCACAGGGGACAAGGACCCCCAGGCATGGGGACCTCGGGGGACAGGGACCCCCACAGCACAGCAACCCCCAGGCACAGGGAACCCCACGGGACAGGGACTCACAGGGGACAAGGTCACCCGGGCACAGGGATCCCCATGGTGCAGGGACCCTGGGGAGAGGGACCCCCAGGGGACAGGGAACCCTTGGCATGAGGACCCACAGGGGACAAGGACCCCCAGGCACAGGGACCCCCAGGCATGGGGACCTTGGGGACAGAGACCCCCAGGGGACAGGGAACCCCACAGCACAGGGATCCCCATGGGACAGGGACCCCAGGGGACAAGGTCACCCAGGCACAGGAACCCCAGGGGACAGGGACACCCAGGGGACAGGGACCCCATGGGACAGGGACACCCAGGCACAGGGACCCCCAGGCACAGGGACCCCAGGGGAAAGGGACACCCAGGGGACAGGGACCCCATGGGACAGGGACACCCAGGGGACAGGGACCCCCAGGCACAGGGACCCCATGGGACAGGGACATCCAGGGGACAGGGACCCCATGGGACAGGCACCCCAGGGGACAAGGTCACCCAGGCACAGGGACACTGCGGGGGGGGGGGGGGTGTTGAGTCCAGCCAGGAACGGGGTCGGCAGTTCAGGGCAGGGGGGGCTCCCCGAGGACAGGGGGTGCCGGCGGGGGGGGGTGCCCCCCCCAGGTGCCGGCTGGCGGGGGGGGGGGGCTGGGCGCCCATTAGGGAGATGAGGGGGATTGAGGGCAGGTGCCGGGGGCTGACGGGATCACGTCACCCCCAATTAGCGGGGACAGCGGGGACGGGGCGGCGGGGACACGGGGGGGCCGCCGCGGGGCGGGGGTCGCACCCACACGTGCGCACTGTCCCCGTGTCATGGCGGTGCCGGGGGGGGGGGGCGTGGGGTGGGCACGGGGGGACCCCCGAAGGCGTGGCGTGGGCACGAGGTCCCCAGACCCATAGCGGTGGGGCGGCACGGGGTGGAGACGGCAGGGACACGGGGGGACAGGGGACATGGGGCGGAGGTGGCACGGGCAGAGGGGACACGGGGGGACACACCATGGCCACAAGGTCCCCAGACCCACAGCAGTGGGGCTGCATGGATGTGGGGCGGAGGTGGCGCAGTCAGAGGGGACACAGGGACGTGGGGTGGGCAGAGGGGACATGCCACGGCCACGAGGACCCCAGGCCCACAGCAGTGGGGCTGCACGGACGTGGGGCGGAGGTGGCAGGGACAGAGGGGACACGCCACGGCCATGAGGTCCCCAGACCCACGGCAGCAGGGCTGCATGGAGGTGGGGCAGAGGTGGCAGGGACAGAGGGGACAGAGGGGACACGCCATGGCCATGGGGTCCCCAACCCCACAACGGTGGGGCTGTACAGACGTGGCGTGGAGATGGCAGGGACACGGTGGACACAGGGTGGAGGTGGCACAGGCAGAGGGGACACAGAGGGGGATGGGGACATCCAGGACACGGGCAGATGGGGCACAGGGGGCACAGGGGACACGCCATGGCCATGAGGTCCCCAACCCCACAACGGTGGGGCTTCACGGATGTGGGGTGGAGGTGGCAGGGACAGAGGGGACACAGGGACCCGAGGTGGAGGTGGCACGGGCAGAGGGGACACAGAGGGGGATGGGGACATCCAGGACACGGGCAGATGGGGCACAGGGGGCACAGGGGACACGCCATGGCCATGAGGTCCCCAACCCCACAACGGTGGGGCTGCACGGACACGGGGCGGAGATGGCAGGGACACGGTGGACACAGGGACCCGGGGGTGGAGGTGGCAGGGACAGAGGGGACGCAGGGCCCCGGGGAGGGCAGCAGCGTGTCCCCGTCCCCCCCCGGGGCTCGGGGCGGGGGGCTCACCACGGCGGTGACCACCACCTCCAGCTGCTGGCGGCTCTCGAAGTCGAGGGCTCGCGCCAGCACCACCTTCCCGCTGTTGGGCAGGTCGATGCGGAAGAACCTGGCGTCGGGCTGGGGACAAGGAGGGGACAGACACCCGGGCGGGGGGCTCAGCGCCTGCCAGATGGCCCCGCTCCCCAGCCGCCCCCGCGTGGCCTCGCCTGCCGTCCCCGTCCCCCCCCCCCGCCCCCCGCCCCCGGGGCTCACCGAGGCCGTGTCGATGACGTACATCAGCGTGTCCCCGTCGGCGTCCTCCGCCTGCGTGCTGAACACCACCGAGTGCACGGCCGCCAGCTGACGGCACCCGCCCGTCACCGCCGGCACCCCCAAACCCACCCAGGCGTCCCCAGCCCCTCCCGCGCGTCCCCAGCCCTTCCTGGGTGTCCTCATCCCCTCTCGAGTGTCCCTGTCCCTTCCTGGGTGTCCCTGTCCCCTCCTGCACATCCCCGTCCCCTCTTGAGTGTCCCCATCCCCTCCTGCGTGTCCCCGTCCCCTCCTGCATGTCCCCGTCCCCTCCTGCATGTCCCTGTCCCCTCTTGGGTGTCCCCATCCCTTCCTGGGTGTCCCCATCCCCTCTTGAGTGTCCTCGTCCCCTCCTGCGTGTCCCCATCCCCTCCTGCGTGTCCCCATCCCCTCTTGGGTGTCCCCATCCCCTCCTGCGTGTCCCCGTCCCCTCCTGCACGTCCCCACCCCCTCTTGAGTGTCCCCGTCCCCTCCTGCGTGTCCCCGTCCCCTCTTGGGCGTCCCCATCCCCTCCTGGGCACCCCACCTTCTCCAGCACCAGCCCTGTCCCCATCCCCACTGTCCCTACTCCTATCCCTGTCCCCATTCCTGTCCCAGTGCCCATCCCTGTCCCCACGACCACGCTCGTCCCCATCTCTGTCCCCAGAACCACCTCCATCTCCATCCCCAATCCACGCCCATCCCCATCCCTGTCCCCATCTCCATCCCTGTCCCCATGAACATCCCCATCTCCAATCCATGCCCATCCCTGTCCCCATGTCCCTTGTCCCTCTGGCCATCCTCATCCCTGTCCCCATGAACATCCCCATCCCTGTCTCCATGTCCCTTGTCCCACTGGCCGTCCCCATCCCTGTCCTCATCACCATCCCCATCCCCAATCCAGCCCCATCCCTGTCCCCATGAACATCCCCATCCCCAATCCATGCTCATCCTTGTCCCCATCCCTGTCCCCATGTCCCTTGTCCCGCTGGCCGTCCCCATCCCTGTCCCCATGTCCCTTGTCCCGCTGGCCGTCCCCATCCCTGTCCCCACGACCGTCCCTGTCCCCGTCCCGGCACCTCGCTGACGTTGTGGGTGAGGACCGTGTCTCCCTGGAAGTGGGGCCGGTTGTCGTTCTCGTTGAGGACCTGACGATGATCCGGTACTCGACCTGCCGGGGGGCACGGCGCGGGGGTGACCCAGGGTGGCACCGTGCCCCACAGAGCACCCGGCGCCCCTCGGGGTCCCCGTGGGCGTGGCGGCCGTACCGGGGAGAAGCCATCCTCGGTGCACGTCAGGGCCACCATCAGCACTGGGGACTCCAGCTCCTGCAAGGAACGCGGGGTGTCAGGCCGGGGGACACCGAGAGGGGCGGCTCCACCCAGGGACACCCCCGAGGGGTCCCCCCACCCCTAGGGTGCGGGATGGCCGGAGGTGGGTGCAGGACGGAGGTGCTGGGCGGGTGAGGATGGACAGAGGAGGGATGGAGGAGGGACGGAGGAGGAACCACGAGGGATGGAGGAGGGATGGAGGAGGGATGGAGGAGGGATGGAGGAGGGATGGAGGAGGGATGGAGGAGGGATGGAGGAGGGATGGAGGAGGGATGGAGGAGGGATGGAGGAGGGATGGAGGAGGAACCACGATGGATGGAGGATGGACACAGCATGGACACAGGAACTGCTGGAGGATGGAGGCAGGTGGACCCAGGATGGATGGAGACAGGATGGATGGAGACAGGATGGATGGATGCAGGATGGAGGCAGGTGGACCCACGATGGCTGGAGGATGGATGGAGGATGGACAGAGGATGGATGGAGGATGGAGCCAGGTGGACCCAGGATGGTTGGAGATGGGTCCAGGATGGATGCAGGATGGAGGTGGGTGGATGAACGATGGACAGAAGATGGACACAGGATGGCTGGAGCACAGAGCCCGGTGGACTTAGGACAGTTGGATGATGGAGACTGGATGGACGGATGCAGGATGGGCCCAGGATGGAGGTGGGTGGACCCAGGATGACGGAAGACAGAGCCAGGTGGAAGTAGGACGGATGGAGACAGGACAGATGGACACAGGATGGACCCAGGATGGAGCCAGGTGGATGCAGGATGGAGGTGGGTGAACCCAGGATGATGGAAGACGGAGCCAGGTGGACGCAGGACGGATGGAGACAGGATAGAAGGACGCAGGATGGACCCAGGACGGAGCTGGATGGACCCAGGATGGATAGAGACAGGACAGATGGACACAGGATGGACCCAGGACGGAGCCGGGTGGCCCCAGGATGGATGGAGACAGGACGGATGGACGCAGGATGGACCCAGGACGGAGCCGGGTGGCCCCAGGATGGACGGAGACAGGACGGATGGATGCAGGATGGACCCAGGACGGAGCCGGGTGGCCCCAGGAGGTCCGTGCGCGGGCGCGGGGCGGCGGCATCACCTCCCGGTCCAGGGCCCGCCCGGCCGAGACGTTGAGCCTCACGCTGCGGCCGTCCAGGTAGAACCAGGCGGCGTCGGCGCCGGCCAGGCAGAGCTGGAGCCCGGCGCTGGCCCCGTCCCCCGCCGCCGGCAGCCGGGCCACCAGGCTCCCGTGGGCGCTGTTCTCCGCGATCTCCGTGAAGAGGTTCCCGAAGCCGCTGCACCCGTCGCCCCGGGCTGCCGCCGCCGCCGCGGGGGTCAGGGATGGGGCGGGGGGACACCCCCTGCCCACGCCCCTGGGGGTCGCCAGCCCCCCCGATCACCATCTCCAGGCCCCCATGTCCCCGTCTCCCGGTTCCCCACCCCCTCGGTCCCCACGCCTGTAGGTCACCATCACCCGTGTCCCACTCCCTGGACCCCCATCTCTGGGTCGCCGACGTCCCCCCTGGGTCCGTCCCCCCACCCTTTGGTCCTTGTGCCCTCAGGTCCTCACCCTCAAGACCCCGTCTCCAAGGGCTGCCACCACGGGGGTCCCTACACCCAGGTGCCCAGCTTTGGGTCCCCCCCCTCCAGGGTCCCTTTCCCCAGGGTTCCCATCTCCAAGGGTCCCCACTCCCTGGTGACCCCAACCCCAGGGTCCCCACTCCCTGGTGATCCCACCCCCCAGTGTCCCCATGCCCTTGGGTCCCCATCCCTCATGGTTGCCACCCCCAGGTCCCCATTCCCTGGTGACCCCACCCTTGGGCCCCCACCTCCAGGGTCCCCACCCCCAGGGTCCCCACCTCCAGGTCCCCATTCCCTGGTGACTCCATTCTTGGGTCCCCATCTCCAGGGTCCCCACCCCCAGGGTCCCCATCTCCAGGTCCCCAGTCCCTGGTGACCCCATCCTTGGGTCCCCACCCCCAGGGTCCCCATCTCCAGGTCTCCATTCCCTGGTGACCCCACCCTTGGGTCCCCATCTCTTACAGTTGCCACCCCCAGGGTCCCCACCTCCATGTCCTCATTCCCTGGCGACCCCATCCTTGGGTCCCCACCCCCAGGGTCCCCACCCCCAGGGTCCCCGTTCCCTGGTGACCCTATCCTTGGGTCCCCACCTCCAGGGTCCCCACCCCCAGGGTCCCCGTTCCCTGGTGACCCCATCCTTGGGTCCCCATCTCTCATGGTTGCCACCCCCAGGGTCCCCTTCCCCAGCTCCCCATTCCCTGGTGACCCCCATCCCCTGCGTCCCCATCTGCAGGTCCCCATGGCCCAGGTCACCGCGTCCCGTTCCAACCCCCCCCCCCCCCGCAGCCCCTGGGTCCCTCCCACCCCTGCGCCCCCCCCTGCCCCGTCCCCACTGTCCCCGGTGTCCCCAGTGCCACCCCTGCCCACGCTCACCTGTGGCTAGCTGCAGCGCCAGGCAGGCGGCCAGGAGGGCCGGGCAGGACAGCGCGGCCATGGGGACCAGGGACCGGGGACGGGGCCCTTGGTGGCAGCCTGGGGGGGGGGGGGGGGGGGGGGGGGGGGAGGGGAGCAAGAAGGATTGAGGTGACCCCCCCGGCTCTGTGTCCCCATCCCCTGTCCCCTGCGCCCCCACCGCCGTGTCCCATCAGCTACGCTGCCTGCCACCCCCCACAGCCCCGTCCCTGTCCCCAACCATGGAGCCCCTTCCCCTGGGACCCCATCCCTGTCCCCACCCCCGGGACCCCGTGCTCGGGTGCTCATGCCTCTGTCCCCAACCCCTGGGTCCCCCACCCCACAGTCCCCTTCCCCTGGGGTCCCCGTGCCCAGGGTCCCCATCCCTGGCCCCAACCCCTGGGTCCCCCACACCAAGGTCCTCTTCCCCTGGGGTCCCCAACCCCTGTCCCCCTCACTCCAGGGCCCCCCTCCCCTGGGGTCCCCAACCTCTGTCCCCCCCACCCCAGGGGCCCCTTCCTCTGGGGTCCCCATCCCTGGGTCCCCCACTCCAAAGTCCCCTTCCCCTGGGGGCCCCATCCCTGTCCCCCCCACCCCACGGTCCCCTTCCCCTGGGGTCCCCGTGCCCAGGGTCCCCATCCCTGTCCCCAACCCCTGGGCCCCCCATCCCACTCCAGGACCCCACATTTGGGTGCCCCTGTCCCCAGGGTGGGTGTCCCTGTCCCCGGGGGGTCTCACTGGCCTCGGTGGCTGGGGGGGGGCAGCCGGGCCCCGGCGACGCGGGGGGCGATGCGCCCAAGCCAGGAGCCGTGTGTCCCCCCCCGTCCCTGTCCCCCCCCTCCCCCATGGGGTCTGCAGGGATGTCCCCCAGCCGCGCCCCCCCCCACCTATGGGGACCATATGGCGCCCACCCCCCCAAGCCAGACGCAGGTCTCCCCCCCCCCCCCCCCCCCAATTAGTTGCGGGTAATTAGGGCAGGGGGAGGGGGGGGGTGTCTCTCCCCATCTGCCACCCCGAAACCAGCGCGGGAATGGGGTGGGGGGTCCCCCTGCTGCACCCCCCCCCCCCCGCCCTGCGGGGGCAGAGCGGGGAGCCGGGGGTGCACCCGCCCCCCCCATCGTGGGGGTCCCCCCTGGGTGCTCCCCCCGCCAAAGGACCCGGGCGTGCGGGCTGCCCCCCGGGACCCCCTCCCCGGGGGTCCGACCCCCCCCCGAGCCCCCAGCCCCCCCTTACCTGCCCGGCGCCGCCGCCCCCGGCGCTGCTGCCCCTGCCCGGGCCGGGACGGGGGGGGCGGATCAGCGGGGGCGGCGGCGGCCTGAGCCGCGGGGGGCGGGGCTGCCCGCACCGCCCTGCCCGCCCTGCCCGTACCGCTTGTACCGCCCTGCCCGTACCGCTTGTACCGCCCTGCCCGCACCGCTTGTACCGCTTGTACCGCCCTGCCTGCCCTGCCTGTACCGCTTGTACCGCCCTGCCTGCCCTGCCCGTACCGCTTGTACCGCCCTGCCTGCCCTGCCTGTACCGCTTGTACCGCTTGTACCGCCCTGCCTGCCCTGCCCGTACCGCTTGTACCGCTTGTACCGCCCTGCCTGCCCTGCCTGTACCGCTTGTACCGCCCTGCCCGCACCGCTTGTACCGCTTGTACCGCCCTGCCTGCCCTGCCTGCACCGCCTTCACTGCCCTGCCTGCCCTGCCTGTACCGCTTGTACCGCCCTGCCTGCCCTGCCTGCACCGCCTTCACTGCCCTGCCTGCCCTGCCTGTACCGCTTGTACCGCCCTGCCTGCCCTGCCCGCACCGCTTGTACCGCCCTGCCTGTACCGCTTGTACCGCCCTGCCTGTACCGCTTGTACCGCCCTGCCTGCCCTGCCTGTACCGCTTGTACCGCCCTGCCCGCCCTGCCTGTACCTGCACTGCCCTGCCTGCACCGCCCTGCACCACCTTCACCGCCCTGCCCGCCCTGCCCGCACCGCCTTCACTGCCCGCACCGCCCTGCCTGCCTTGCCCGTACCGCTTGTACTGCCTGCCTGCCCCGCCTTCACTGCCCTGCCTGCCCTGCCTGTACCTGCACCGCCCTGCCTGCCCTGCCCGCACCACCCTGCCCGCACCGCTTGTACCGCCCTGCCTGCCTTACTGCCCTGCCTGTCTTCACTGCCCTGCCCGCACCACCCTGCCCGCCCTGCCTGTACCGCCTTCACTGCCTTACCACCTGCCCGCACCGCCCTGCCCGCACCGCCCTGCCTGCCTTCACTGCCCTGCCTGCCCTGCCTGTACCTGCACCGCCCTGCCTGCCTGCACCACCCTGCCCGCACCGCCCTGCCTGCCCTGCCTGCACCGCCTTCACTGCCCGCACTGCCCTGCCTGCACCGCCCTGCCTGCACTGCCCTGCCTGTACCACCCTGCACTGCCTTACCGCCTGCCTGCACCGCCCTGCCTGTACTGCCCTGCCTGCACTGCCCTGCCTGCCTTCAGTGCCCTGCCTGCCTTACCACCCTGCCTGTACCGCCCTGCCTGCACCGCCCTGCCTGCCTTCACTGCCCTGCCTGCACTGCCTGCACCGCCCTGCCTGCACCGCTTGTACCGCCTGCCTGCCCTGCCTGCACCGCCTTCACTGCCCTGCCTGCCCTGCCCTGCCTGTACCGCTTGTACCACCCTGCCTGCCCTGCCTGCACCGCCTGCCCTGCCCTGCCCGTACCGCCCTGCCTGCCCTGCCCGCCCCACCCCACCTGCCCGCGCTCTCCCCTGCCTGGGGGTGCCGCACCGCCTGCCTGTTCCCTGCCCGCGGGATCCCCTGCCCGCACCATCTGCCCTGCCCGGGGCGCTCCCTGCCTGCCCTGCCTCTGCACACCCCTGTGCACCCCCGGGCGGGCGTGCAAGGCCCAGCGGTGGGTGTGCAAGGGCCAGGGGTGGGTGTGCAAGGGCCAGGGGTGGGTGTGCAAGGGCCAGGGGTGGGTGTGCAAGGCCCAGCGGTGGGTGTGCAAGGCCCAGCGGTGGGTGTGCAAGGGCCAGCGGTGGGTGTGCAAGGCCCAGCGGTGGGTGTGCAAGGCCCGGACCGGGTGTGCGAGGCCGGGGGTCGGCGTGTCCTGGCGCTGAGCCGCCCTAAGCGGCTTTGGGGACAAAGAGGATCAACACGTCCGGCCGCAGCGGGGACATGGGGGGGGGGGGGGGCAGGGAGCACCCACAGCCCCTCCCCCCGCGGCTGCGGGGCCGTGCACACACGGGTGGGCGTGCAAAGGGGGGGGCCGTGTGCGCGCGCGCGCTTGCACCCGCGTCTGCGTGTGTGCACACGTGTGCCCGGCCCTGCCCCCCACCCCGATGGGGGGGGGGTGTGTGTCCCCATTGAGCCCCTCTCCCCCACACCAGGGAGGGGGGGGGGGGGGCACCCAGGGGCACAGGGCGTGGGGGGACACGCGGGCCAGGGGGGTCCCAGCCCCCCATCCTGCCCCCGCCAGGTCTCTGTGCCCCACGGTGTGGCCCTGTCACCCCCCCGTGCCCCACACACAGCACATCCCCAACCCATGGCCTGTCCCCACCCCCCCCCCCCGCGCCCCATAGCGTGTCCTTGTGCCCCACAGCATGTCCCCAACCCATGGCCTGTCCCCCCCGTGCCCCATAGCGTGTCCTTGTGCCCCATAGCATGTCCCCAACCCATGGCCTGTCCCCCCCGTGCCCCATAGCGTGTCCTTGTGCCCCACAGCACATCCCCAACCCACGGCCTGTCCCCCCCCCCATGCCCCATAGCATGTCCTTGTGCCCCACAGCATGTCCCTAACCCATGGCCTGTCCCCCCCCCGTGCCCCAGTGTGTCCTTGTGCCCCACAGCGTGTCCTTGTGCCCCACAGCACGTCCCCAACCCATGGCCTGTCCCCCCCCCCCCGCGCCCCACAGTGTGTCCTTGTGCCCCACAGCATGTCCCCAACCCATGGCCTGTCCCCCCCCATGCCCCATAGTGTGTCCCCACGCCACATCTCCCCCCCCCCCACATGTCCCTGTCCCCTCCTGTGCCCCACATCGTGTCCCTGTGCCACGTCCCTGTCCCCCCATGCCCCATAGCATGTCCCTGTCCCCCTCTATACTCCATAGCGTGTCCCCAACCCATGGCCCGTCCCCCCGTGCCCCATAGCCTGCCCCCAACCCGTGGCCGCCCCCCCCCCCCAAAGGAACCCACTGAGCTTCCAGGCACTGCTGCCCCCCCCCCCCCCCTCCCCGAGCCCCACGGCGCGACCCACAGAGCAGAGCAGGCAACCAGCAGTGACAGCACATGTTGGGGACACTGGGGGGGACACACACATGTCATCTGGGCACCCCCGGGGATGGGGTGTCAATAAACAGCAGCCCACCCCCCCCCCCCGTGCTGTTGGGGGGGGGGGGGCCATGGTCAGGGTGACACCACAAGTGCTTCGTGTCCTTGAGGCGTCCCCTTCTGACCCCAACTCCCCCCCTCCCCCCGGGGTGTCTCCTCCCTGCCCACACCCGCCGTGGCAGGCAGGAGCAGGCAGGAGCAGGCAGGAGCCGGCAGGAGCAGGCAGGAGCCGGCAGGAGCCGGCAGGAGCCGGCAGCGCCGGGGCAGCACTTCCCCTTCCAGCGCCCGTCACGGGACGGCTGAGCCAGTGTCAGGGGACACCCCCCCCACCCCCACAGACCCCCCCCTGGCAGCACCCTAGGGTGGGGCGGGGACCGCCAGCAGCACCCTGGGGTGGAGAAGGGACTCCTGGGGTGGGACACGGACCCCCCAGCAGCACCCTGGGGTGGGGAAGGGACTCCTGGGGTGGGACACGGACCCCCCAGCAGCACCCTGGGGTGGGGCAGGGACTCCTGCGGTGGGACACGGACCCCCCAGCAGCACCCTGGGGTGGGGAAGGGACTCCTGGGGTGGGACACGGACCCCCCCAGCAGCACCCTGGGGTGGGGAAGGGACTCCTGGGGTGGGACACGGACCCCCCAGCAGCACCCTGGGGTGGGGAAGGGACCCCTAGGGCAGGATGGGGACCCCCCCGGCAGCACCCTGGGGTGGGCAGCCCTGGGGGGGGGGGAGGAGCCCCACCAGCCCCCTGGGAAGGGCTGGAGACCCTCTAGGGTGGGGTGGGGACCCGCAGCACCACCCTGGGGAGGGAACAGGGACCCTCTAGGGTGGGGTGGGGACCCCCGGGGTGGGGTGGAGACCCTCAGCGGCACCCTGGGTGGGGTCGGGGGTGCGTGTTTTGGGGGTTCGTGGGGGGGGGGGGACACACACGACACGTCTCTTAGCGGAGGTCGTCGGGGGTGAAGAGGCCGCGGGCGCGGCGGAGGACGGAGTCCTTGGAGGGGTCGTAGGGGTGCTCCTTCGAGGGGATCTCCAAGATGGCGGGCAGCGGCCGCGAGTGGGCTTCCACGGCGTGCCGGATCAGCTCGGCCAGGCACTGGCTGATCAGGATGATCCCGATGTCCTCCCGGTTCAGGAAGCTCCTTTCGGCGGAGGGGGACACACACACGGGGTGTGAGGGACGTGTGTGTGTGTGTGTGTGAAGGGGGGGGGGTCGTCAGCGCTTGGGGCCCGTGTTTCCCCCCCCCCCCCCGGGAGGGGTCGGGGCCTACCGGAAGGTCTCCTCGATCTCGGCCAGGCTGGTCTCCTTCTCCACCACCAGGAAGTTGGGCTTGCGGTGCTTGTCCAGCTCGCCCACGCCACCCAGCAGGAACCCGGTCACCGTGTCCTCGTCCCCCACCACCGCGATCAGCTTCCCCCGACCCGCCATGGCCGCCGCTACCGCCGCCACTTCCGGGAGGAGGCCGCCGCGCATGCGCCGCGGCGCCACGGGCCCGCCCCTTCCCTTCCCGGACACGCCCACCGTCACCCCCGGCAACGGCGCTGCCGCCCCGCCCCCCCCGCGTGGCCCCGCCCCCCCCCCGCGTGGCCCCGCCCCCCGCGCGTGACCCCGCCCCCGCCCGTGGCCCCGCCCCCGCGCGTGGCTCCGCCCCCGCGCGTGGCCCCGCCCCCGCGCGTGGCCCCGCCCCACTGCTGGGATGGTTCCACCCCCTCAGCGCAGGTGCCTGGTGGGGCGGCCGCGCGCATGCGCAATGCGCCGCGGCCCCCCGAAGCCCCCCCCCGCCCCCCACCCCCCCCCCCGCCTTGGGACCCGCCGTCCTGACACCCCCCCCCCCCCCCGCTGCACGGCCCCGGGTCCGGACCCCCCCCAGCACCCTAGTATCCTGCCCTGGACCCCCCAGCACCCCAACATCCTGCCCAGGCCCCCCCCCGGACCCCCAGCATCCCCCCGTATCCTGCTCTGGACCCCTCCAGACCCCCCCAGGACCTCTCCTGGACCCCCCCCCCATCCCACCCCAGGACCCCAGTATCCTCCCCAGGACCCCCCCAGACCCTCAGCACCCCCCAGGACCCCAATATCCTGCCCCAGACCCCCCCCCCCAGACCCCCAGCACACCCCAGTATCCTATCTAAGACCCCCTTCCCCCCAGGACTCCAATGTCCTACCCTGTTCGCCCCCAGGACCCCCAGTGTCCTGCCATGGACCCCCCCCTGCACCTCCCAGGACCCCCCAGCACACCCCAGTATCCTGACCTGGACCCCCTCCAGACCGCCCCAGGACCTCCCCTGGACCCCCCCCCCCCCATCCCACCCCAGGACCCCAGTATCCTGCCCAGGACCCCCTGGACCCCCTGCACCCCCCAGGACCCCCCAGCACCCCCGGACCCCCAGTATCCCCCAGGACCCCAGTACCCTGCCTCAGACCCCCCCAAGACCCCCAGCACACCCCAGTATCCTACCCAAGACCCCCCCCCAGGACCCCCAGTGTCCTGCCATGGACCCCCGATGCACACCCCCCCCCCCCAGCCACCACAGCACCCTGAGTCTCCCAGTGCCTTACTGGTGGGGGCAGGACCCCTTTGGGACCCCCCAGCCCCCCCCCGGACCCCAATGTTCTCCCCCTGGACCCCTGCATCCCACCCCAGGACCCCAGTATCTGTCCTGGACCCCCTCAGAACCCCCAGAGGATGCCCCCACTCAGGACCCCCCACTCAGGACCCCCCAAAAACTCACATAAACCCCCCCCCCCAAAAAAAAACCCACAACTGAGACCCCCCAGGACCCCCACCCAGGATCCCCCTATCCAGGAAACCCACCTGGGACCCCCACCCAGGACCCCACCCAAGAATCCCCCCCCCATTGGGAATCCCCCGGCCCCCATGGAGACCCCCCATCCAAGTGACCCCCCCCGACCCCCCCCCCCCCCCCTTTCCAGGTGGCCACCCCAAGCCTTGGGTCCCCTTGGCCGTGCCTCAGTTTCCCCACTGGGGTGGCACGGGGCGGGGGGCTCATTCATGGTTGGGGGTGACCCCCTCAGTCACCCCTGGACCCCACTGCCCCCCAATACTGCTGGTGCCCCCCCCCGCCCCCCCATGCTGGGGGGGGGGTGTCCTCTTCAACACCCTTGGGCCCAGGCTGGGGGGGTGGGGGGGTGGGGGACACTTGGGTGCTCCAGGGTCCTTTGGGGGGGTCATTTGGGGGGAGGGGGGTGATGACAGAGGTGGCACAGGGGTGACACCCACCCTGGGGTCAGGGTGATCTGAGGGGGTCAGGGTGCTGCGGGGGGGGTCAGGTTCATATGGGGGGGTCAGGGTGCTCGGGGGGGGTCAGAGTGATCTAGGGGGGGGGCAGGATGATCTGGGGGGGTCAGGTTGATCGGGGGGGGTCAGGTTGATCTGGGGGGATCAGGGTCCTTCAGGGGGGGTCAGGATGATTGGGGGGGTTCAGGTTGATCTGGGGGGGTCAGGGTGATCTGGGGGGATCAGGGTGCTGCAGGGGGGGTCAGGATGATCGGGGGGGGTCAGGTTGATCTGGGGGGATCAGGGTCCTTCAGGGGGGGTCAGGATGATCGGGGGGGGTCAGGTTGATCTGGGGGGGTCAGGGTGCTGCAGGGGGGTTCAGGGTGATCTGGGGTGGGTCAGGGTGCTTCGGGGGGGGTCAGATTCATATGGGGGGCTCAGGGTGCTCGGGGGGGGTCAGGATGATCTGGGGGGGTCAGGGTCCTTCGGGGGGGCTCAGGATGATCTGGAGGGGTCAGGTTGATCGGGGGGTGTCAGGGTGCTGCGGGGGGGGGTCAGGTTGATCGGGGGGGGGGGGTCTCATCTCTTCTTCAGGTGTGAGTAGAAGAAGACGGCGGCGGCGGCGGCGGCGGAGGCCACAGCAAAGGAGCTGAAGGGCTTGAGCTCGCCGGTGGTCTCCTGGGGAGGGGAGGGGGGGGATCGCCAGCAGCCCTGGGGGGGGGGAAGGACTCGGGGTGCTGGGGGGGGTGAAAGCCTGAACGGGAGCCGGCACCATGCGCCGGCGGCCCAGAAAGCCGGCGGCACCCTGGGCTGCACCCAGCGCCGCGCGGGCGGCGGGGCGAGGGAGGGGATTGTGCCCCTCTGCTCCGCGAGGGTGAGACCCCCCCTGCTCCTCCTCCTCCTCCTCCTCCTCCTCCTCCTCCTCCTCCTCCTCCTCCTCCTCCTCCTCCTCCTCCTCCTCCTCCTCCTCCTCCTCCTCCTCCTCCAGTAATTGTTCATTTACAGCAGCATTGACAGGTCCTGCTGGATCGCGGGGGATAAATTAACAGCTACGGGTGTAACACGAGGTTTCCCACGGACAGAACAACCACAGCACACACCGCGCGCACACCCCGACAACGACAACGACAACAACGACAACAACGACAACATCATCATCATCAACAACAACAACAACAACGACAACAACAACAACGACAACAACGACAACAATGACAACAACAACAACATCATCATCATCAACAACCACAACAACATCATCATCATCAACAACAACAACATCATCATCATCATCATCATCAACAACAACAACAACGACAACGACAACGACATCAACAGCAACAACGACATCAACAACAACAACAACAACGACAACAACAACTCGCCCGCTGCAGGCCCGGCCGCCTGGCAAACGGACAAGCCCGTGGGACAGGGATACGGCGGGACAAGGGACGGTAAAGCCGGGACAAACAAGAACCAAGGGTGCACTCGGGGTGATGTGGGGGTAGCGGACCCCGCCGTCCGCGGGACGGCGAGTAGGTGTGGTTGTTGAGCTCTGGGCAGCACGGGGGGGGTGGGGGGGTGGGTGTCACCCCACCGCAGCCGTGTGCGCCCCAGCGCGGCAACTTGTCTCACATTTATACAGCCAAGCACTTCATGACACATCAGGCCTCCCCACACGCCTGTACGTGCGTACGGCCCGCCCCCCGCTTCGCGTTAGAATTAGCCCCAAAAGCCGTTTCCATCAACCTCCCCCCCTCCGCGCTTGCGCGGCGCCTCCTTGTGGGGGGTCGTGCAGACGAAGGCTGGTGGCTCCTCTTCGCCACCGCTGGTGACCCCTTGTCCTTGCGCAGGCTCGGGTGCCCCTCGGCTCTTGCCCAAACCTCAGGGTCGGTCTCAGCCGGTCCTTAGGACGGGTTCACCCTCCTTACAGGGGGCTGTCTGTGGTGGGGGGGGGGGGCGGGGGGCACAGGACTTCTTCCTTCACCCCGTTTGCACGATGCGGCCAACAGGGGCATCAAGCAACACCCGTTAGTTCCATCCCCTGGGCTACACAGCGATCTAGGTGACCCTTAAGCAACACCTTACCTCCTAAGATTCCCTTCACTCCCTCTCTCAAGGGAAGCACAGACACGCAGCCGAGGGGAACAGGTGAAATACCCCCGGGGAGGACACGCGCGTCTCTCGGCGTCGGCTGAGGTCAATCATCGTACCCACACGGCGTCCCGAGCCGGGGGGGGGGGATGGAGAAGGAGCGAACTCGTCAGTCCGTCCGGTCGTCAGTGTGGTTCCGAGTTGATCCCGTCCCGATTTGTGGGCCGAAATTGGGGTGATATTTATACTCGGACTTTTACATGACACCACCAGGGTATAGGTGCGGGTGGGGATGACCACAGACAATCTGATCGCTTCTGTTAATGCCACCAAGTCCGTTAATCCACACCTGCACGGCGGGAGGTGGTGGCTCCTTTGGTTCAGGGCAAAGAGAACGGGGGGCTGGGACCAGAAGGCCTCCGCCCTGTCTCACCCTCCTCCGGGCATCCACCTCACACCAGATCTCGATCCAGCGACGGTTGCCCCCTGCCCAGGGCCTGCCACTTCGCCCAGCGCTGAATTTCGTGCTTCCAGGCGTGCAGCTACAGGGTGGACGTGACTCGGACCTTGGGATGAGCTTTGTGCTCTCTCTACACCGGGGGCGGCCAGCATGTGTACAGGCAGGAGCTGCCCCTGCCCTCGTGGTAGGAGACAGCAGAGAACTGACGTTCGGGGGAGTATTAGTAGTAAGTACACGCCACCAAGTGACAACTATTTTGACCCAGAAGGCGGGAAGATGGCTCACCGATTCCGGAATATCGAAATAGGAGGCGATGTTACTAGAAAAAGACGATGTAATTTTGACTACCAGCTCATGCCTTGATCCAGCCCCCTTCTTGTGGAAGGGAGAAATGAAGCGCGAGGACCTCGCACGCGGTGGTGTGGGTACAACAGAGCACCAAACCAAAGTACGGCCTGACGGGAAGGAAATACCTTTCCATGCAGGTCTTTGCCTGTTGATTGACGGTTCCTGAAGAGGAATTCGAGGCAAAGGGCACAACGGCTCTGCAATTCCCGAAGGAACAAGCCAGGAGATAAATGAAGCAGGGCGACTACCAAACCCCTGGTCAGCCCAGACATGTGAATTCTAGGCTTTAAACAGAGCCTTGCCATTGTCAGAAGGGAAAGAAGGAGCAATTTAGGCTGATTCAAGGCATGCCTTCGCAGTGAAACAAACCCTTGGAAAAATATGGGAAGAAAGAGGCTTAATCAACAGCAACGGTGTTGACGAAAGGTCACAGTCACGACAGACTGGCCTGCCCCGCTGCAGAGAAGCGGACACTTCGTTACGGCAGCGCTGGGGAGCACGGGGGATGGCTCCACCTGACGGGCTTCCAAATTACATAAAAAATTCAGCATTTTATATCCTTTTTCTGCCAAGTCGTGGTCTTTAACCTATTTTAACATCAGCATGAATGTTCTGCCCGCTGGTAATTTTGACATTTACAATGATTGCTCCACCCTATTAACTAACTTCATTAGCATTCCTATACTAATACAATCACTGCTTATCTTACTGATCAAGGTCTCTGATACGCAAATTAGGATGGGGAGGAGGTGAGGGTCTTCACCTCAGCATTCCTTAGTTCCTCTGGTTTCACCCCATAAGATAAGAAGACACGCCAAGAACGGGCACTTTCACTCCCCGTCTCCTGCCTCCCTGTTCTGTTCTGGACAACTTCCCAATGAGCAGCAGCTTTAGCTCTGACCTTCTTTGCAAGGCAGCAGCTGCTGTTTCGGAGCATCAGGGAGGTTTGGGGTATTTCTTACTACAGTGTAAACTAATTTCATCAATACATGGCGTTAGTTATTCCTTAAAGCAATGAAGTCGTTCACTAAAAGCAATTAGTTATCAATGAAAGTAATTACCTATTCAAAATGCAAACTCGATTATAACAAGGGGAGGGAATTAACACATGAGGAATTCACTAGACAAGTACGAAAGCGTTTGTCACTTCCAAAGGAGATTGCGGGAGTCCATGCGAACGGGCATCCAAACGGGAATTCTTTTAGGGCCAGGGGAAACAGCCCAGCTGACGGAGCAGCCCAAGAGACCGTGAGTGTGTGTACCCTCACCCCACAGGTACCGGCGCCAAAGGCAGCTCCTGGATTTACAGAAAAAGAGACAGAAACATGAGGAGAGTTGGGAGCCATAGAGGCAGAAGGTAAATGGATTCTCCCGGAGGGAAGAGAGATGTTAAATAAACAAGTCACGCGGGCAATAATGGCTATTTTACATCAAGGCGGTCACCGGGGAGCAGGAGCAACGTGCGACTGGGTTTTGAGGAAGGGTGGGTGTGTGGGAATTTACACGGTGGCGAAAGAGATTCGTGAACGATGTGCGATTTGTAAGAAGGTAAACAAAAAGGTTCTGAGGAAACAGCCCCCAGGAGGAAGAGAATCGGGTCTCAGGCCCTTTCCAAGGCTACTTGTAGACTCTGCGGAATTGCCACGAGTAGGCGGGCTAAAATACCGCTGAGTTCTGCTGCAAATCCGCAGCGGGTCCGAAAAACTCCTCTACGCACAGTGAGACCAGCAGAGGTGTCCTTTGTTAACGGTGCGCCCCGGGGACACGGGATCCTTCCCAAAGATGTCCACCGGCACGTTGCAATCCGCAGAGATTTATACAGTAAATTCACACATATTCAGCCCATACAATGCATATTTAATTTCATCCTCTCGACGGCTGGTTCTTCTTCTCTCACTTCTGATGCAAATCAGCGCGCAGCCTCGGTCGCAGTCTTCTGTTGTTCCCTTGTGAGTAGGGGGTGTCATTTGGGTGGGTGGACGGGGAGTCGGAGGTCTCGACCACTCCTCGAATGGACCATGTTTGGTCAGGGAACACGTCCTTGGCTCGTAGGCTCTTGGCTCGTACCTGCTTTGGTCACGATTCAGAGATTATACCATGGGTACCATCATAAACCCTGCCTTGCAGACATCTCGGACGGCAACACACTGTCCTTGTTTCTAACCACTAACAGGTCAGCGGTTCATGAACACCTTGGGTCTGGGATTTTACAGAGGCATGCTAGCAGCATTGGCAATACAGATTTTATTTTCTATTTAATCATTTATCCTATTTGAGACTGATCTACCTAAAATTATCACTAGTCATCCTTACTAATATCTACTAATTAGAATTCTTGATATTCAAACCAGAATACGAGGAATAAGGGGTTTTCCAACAGCATCACTGGTGCATAACAGGTTTCAAGTTTCTCTGGTTTCTAAACCGCAGTCGCCTGGTGAGGTTTCTGTGCTCACAGCTTTCAGAACACGCACACAGGTCTGACGTTCTAAATCTGATGATTTTATGCAACAGTTCCAGTGGATCATCTTCCTGGACGGGTAGAAGCTTACCCCATGACAACAGCTACTGCCGCTGGAGTAGCCAAAGTGGTTTTAGGACAAATCATTCCTAGATATGGAATGGTAGAAAATATAGATTCCGATCAAGGCAGCCATTTCACCTCCAAGGTGCTCCAAGGAATTATGGAAAGCTTAGAGATATCCTGGGATTTCCATACTCCCTGGCACCCACCTTCTTCAGAGGATGAACCAGACGATGAAAAAGCAACTATCAAAATTAGTCTTAGAAAATAAACTACCTTGGACTAAATGTCTACCCAGAGATTCCCTGAGAATTCAGACCTCTCCTAGAAAAGATACCGGCACATCGCCTTGTGAGATGTTCTTTGGATTGCCTTCTCTGGGTAAAAGAGGCGACTTTCCCCTCTTTGAAACCAAAGAAACCTCAAGAATTGTACACCGGGCTTGTCTTCTGCTTTGTCTTTTCTCAGGAATAAAGGGCTTTTGGCCCAAATGCCACCTCTTGAGTTTGCAGTTGACACCATCCAGCCTGGAGAGTGGGTTTTGATCAAGTCCTGGAAAGAGACCAAATTGCAACCTGAACGGGAGGGCCCGTTCCAGGTATTACTGACCGCGGAGACATCGGTAAGAACGGCTGGGAAAGGCTGGACTCATGATCCCAGACTCAAAGGATGGGTGGACCCTCCACTCGAGGATGGACAGTGGCACGTACATCCACCTGAAAACCCCTGGTGCCTTAAATTAAGGAAACAGTAAGTGTGTAACAGGGGAAAAAAAAAAAAGACGTTGTTAATGAGGCGGTGGTGGCAGAGACTTTGTGGTATAGAAAAGCATAAATTTGGGGAACATGAGGGAAAAATAAATACCGATTTGGCAAAAATGATAGATTTGAAACCTGAGAGTGAATGGAAGGGGGCGACAGGCTATCCGGGTAAGCTATGGGTAAACGCTGAGTGAGGGGAGAGTTCCACCAACTATGAAACCCGAGGCTTGCCAAGTTCCAAAGTGCGGAGGTTCAGACAATCAGAGAAAACTGCAGCCAGGATAAATATTTGTGCCCGGAAAATCATGGATGAGATGATAGGGGGCCACTCTGGGAGGGACGGAGCAATGTTTGGTTTACAACTGCTGTTAACGGCTGGACTGCCCCCTGTGCTGCAGGGAAACCCCCGAAACAGAAACTTAGTGTGTTCAAGGGAACTGTAGAGCCCCATGGTCAAAATCTGGGATGTAATCCCGTGATGCTGACTGTTAAAGAAGCTGAGGAGGAAGTTAAACAGAACATACGGGTTTGGAGCAGATATAAGCGGAACAGATCCTGTTGCCAGGCTTAGAAGGGTACCGTGGTGTCACGGGTCGAGGCTGGGCCGGCCACTCACAAGTGACAGACGCTCTCTCTGAACCCCTCTGCCCTCCCAAAAGGGAAAAGGAGAGAGAACAAGGGAGAGAGACTTTACGGTTTGGAAAAGAAAACTGAAACAGCTTTAATGGAACAGTAACAATAAAAGAAAAGATAATAATAAGGAAATAACGAAATATACACAATATGTACAAATAGATACAAACCCAACACCAAACCCAACTCCCCCCACCCCGATGACGACCCGTCCCCCCCACGCTGCAGGGCTGGCACTGGGGCAGTCCCAGGCCGGACTGGGCAGCCGATGGAACCGGGTGCAGGAGCTGGACTCAGGCCCTGGATTCAGGGACGCACGGGGCGGGATGGACGACAGAAGGACAGACAGAGCCCTCCTCAGGTGTCGCCACCGAAGAAGAGAGATGGACCCTGGTGACCCCTCAGCTTTGCACTGACCGTGCCGTCCGTGGGGTGGAACACTCGGTGGGTCAGGTTTGGGTCACCAGTCCGGTTCGCTTCTCCCTGCAGGGGCGGCCTTTTTCGGGCTGGGGACCCTTTTCCCTCCCGGCACCCCAACACGGGGTACAAGACTCAGCAGTGGCCTCGGTCGCTCCAAGAACAAGCCAGGGCCTCTGTGCATCCCATCCCTTGGTACGAACTATAACCATCAGGCCTTGTCACTGCTGGGAGCAGTCGCTGGCTGGAAGAACATGCTGCTGTTTCAGAAAATGCCGTTAGTTCGAGCCTCAGCTACAGGCCGGGTCCTTCAGGCTACGCCATGGGCAAGGGCTTTCAGCAACATCCCCTCTCCCTTGAATCCCTGTCATCACGACAGGAAGCTGGAAAGGCGACAGCAGGGGATGAAAGGGGGGCGTTTCCTTCTGAAGTCCCCAAGGTCTCGAGACATGACGTCCCTTTACCTCTGCAGCGACAACCCGTGTGTTTACAAGCACACGGACGGACCCAGCCGCAAACGCAGCGATGCGTGTAGACGTGAACACCGCCCCGTTCATCTGGCAGCCTGTGCCAAAACCCCGGGTGCCCCGGAAGGTTGCGAGCCAAACCCGAAGCCCCGCTGCAGTCGTGTCCTCTGCGCAGCCGCCGCAGGAGCCGCTGCTTCGGTCTTTCATTTGGTCTCCCCTTTCTCGGCCGTCGAGCTCCCTGGTTGCCAGCACAGCCTTTCTGTCACCAGGTGGAGACAGCAGCCCAGTCTGTGGTCAGCCCCAGAGCCACCTCTCCAGTGCCACGCTGGAGCAGAGCAGCTGCCTAGGAGTAGGGTTTGCGGGGAGGTGTGAAACCCACCAAAGCGACCGCGGCCGCCTGGAAAGGATGACGGTGTGGAGGGATGGGTGTAACCAGCTGTGGACGGCTGCTGAGAGGGCTGGGCGGTGAGGCGGGGGTTCATTTCCCTCTTTTGGTGAGCGATGGCCTTTGGGGAAGGAAAGGAGGAAAGATGAAGGGCTGCCAGGCACGTCCGTGGGCCTGCTGCGTGGCCCCGTAAGCCCTGCTCTTTCTTTTGAGATGTGGTTAGAATGTCAGAGTCACAGAGTCATGGAATCATTGGGCTGAAGGAGACCTCTGAGGTCGTCACGTCCAACCGTCAACCCAACACCACCGTGCCCACTAAACCGTGTCGAGAAGCGCCACGTCTACGCGGTTGTTGAACACCTCCAGGGATGGTGACTCCACCACTTGCCTGGGCAGCCTGTTCCAATGGTTGACTACTCCTTCGGTAAAGAAGCTTTTCCTGCTGTCCAATCTAAACCTGCCCTGGTGCAACTTGAGGCCATTTCTCTTGTCCTATCGCTTGTTCCTTGGGAGAACAGACCGACCCCCCCTCACCACAGCCTCCTCTCAGGCAGCTGCAGAGAGCGATGAGGTCTCCCCTCAGCCTCCGCTTCTCCAGGCTGAACACCCCCAGTTCCCTCAGCCGCTCCTCACAGACCTGTTCTCCAGACCCCTCCCCAGCTCCGTTGCCCTTCTCTGGACACGCTCCAGCCCCTCCATGTCCTTCTTGCAGGGAGGGGCCCAAACCTGCACCCACCATTCGAGGGGCGGCCTCACCCGTGCCCAGTACAGATCCCCTCCCTGCTCCCGCTGGCCACCCCATGGCTGATCCAGGCCGGGATGCTGCCGGCCTTCTTGGCCACCTGGGCGCACTGCCGGCTCGTGTCCAGCCGGCTGCCGACCAGCACCCCCAGGCCCTTTCCCGCCGGGCACTTCCCAGCCGCTCCTCCCCAGCCTGCGGCGCTGCGGGGGTTGGTGTGACCCGAGGGCAGGACCCGGCCCTTGGCCTTGGTGAACCTCACGGCACTGGCCTCAGCCCATCGATCCAGCCTGTCCAGATCCCTCTGCAGAGCCTTCCTGCCCTCCAGCAGACCAACACTCTCACCCAATTTGGTGTCATCTGCAAGCTCCCTGCGGGAGCACTCGATGCCCTTATCCAAACCGTCAATAAAGGTGTTCAACAAGACTGGTCCCAGGACTGAGCCCTGGGGGACACCCCTTGTGACCAGCCGCCAGCTGGGTTGAACTCCATTCCCCAGCACGCTTTGGGCCCGGCCATGCAGCCGGTTTTGAACTCAGCTTCGAGGGCACCTGTGTACGCCACGAGCGGTGGCTTCCCTAGGAGAATGCGGCGGGAGACGGTGCCGAAGAAGAAAGTCCCCCTGCATTTCCATTCTCTCCTCTCGAAAACTGAAGCCAGAGTGTTGCCCCTCTCACCCTCAGCCCCTCGCTGGCCGGCTCCTGGCAGCCATCTCAGCTCTCCCTGCCCTTCCAAAGTCGGTTCAAGACGGAGTGGGTGTGCTGCTCCGTCCCCCCCTGTCTCTGGCCATCACAGCATTTTTGCCTGGGAGCCTCCTTGGGCAGGGGCGGCTTCCTGGCTCCCAGGGTGGACATCCCTCTCGGCTGCTGCACCTGGGTCCCCTGCGTGTTTGGCTCTGGGCTTCCTTCCCTGAGCGGTCCCACACGCACCGAACGGGTCGCTGCAGACCACGGGGGTCTCTTGGCTGCAGCGCTGGGGGTTGGGAGGTGGCAAAGCAATGGCCGGGATGTGGCTGTTTAAACCAGGCTCGGCTAACGGAGCGTTTCTCTCCTGTCCGTGGCTCCCGGGGAGGGCCCACGGGCACTTTCGGATTGAAGGGCTGGAGGGGAGTGTCCGTGTCACGCTGAGAACTCACCCTGGGAGCGCCAGTCCCTGCCCCCCTCAAGGAACCAAGCTGCCACAGCAGCCACCAGAGCAGGCGCGGGACGCTCCCGCGCCCGGGGCAGAGCCTGCGGCACCCACCCCTCGGGCACCCAGCCCTCGTGGGAAGGCACGTTGGCCAGCAGAGAAAGAGGCTGTCACCCAGCGGAGCAGGGCCGAGGGGCTTCTCTCCCAGCGCAGCTCTCTCCTCTGCCTCCTGCAGCACAGCGTGCTCCTACGATCCCGTTAAGGCCGCCCTCGTCCACTCCGTCTCTTCACCCAGCTCTTGTGGCCAAAGACTTTTGCAGCTCCAGTGCCCGTGGGCCAGAGGCCGCGGGGACAGGAACGGCCTGGAGCTGCGGGCCGTACCAGAGCCACCCCTTGCCACAGGAGAGGCGAGCGCTGAAGAGCGCGGGCCTGCGAGGCAGAAGGTTTTCCTCGCCTCTCCTCTTGCTCTCGCAGGCCAGCAGAGCAGCTGGCGCCTGTGGCCAGGCCACAGGGGGTCGGCGTTGTCCGGCGCCGCCACCGGCTGCTGGAAAGCGGGCATGGCTGGTCACTCTCTCCCGAGGGTCCCAGTTGCTTCAGCACCTGGGTTCTCCTCCGCCGTTTCGTTCTCCCCAAGGAAAGTCGCACAGACGAGGTGAAGGAACAGGACTGTTTGTTCAGGGCAGAGCCCGTGGGGGCCCTGGCGTCAGCTCTGCACACAGCTCCAGCAGCACAGGCAGCGCAGCCTCCTCCACGCCCTGCGGAGCCGGTCTTGCAGCGGCCGGAATCGGGAGGAAGGATTGCTCTCGGCAGCTCTTAGCTGCAGCAGGGTCTCAGCCGCCAGGTTCGACACGGAGAGGCTGATGTCGTAGGTCATGCCTTGAAGGACTGGAAGAGTGAGGGACAGAGCCCAGGTCAGATCAGGCAGAGCGCGGATCGGCGGGGAGCCCAGGAACCCCTCCTGTCAGGGCCACCCGCCCAGCTCTTCCCACGGCCAGGAGGGAGCCGCCGGAAGGTGCTGGCCACAAAGACCCCACGTGCCCCTGAAATCTCTGCCTGCTCTGCCCGTGCCGCTCGTCGTCCGCGCAGGCAGCAGAGCCCTGCCCAGACAGGGCTCCCATCTCCCTGCCCGGGGTCTTTTTTCCTCCCTGCCAGCCCCTGCTGCCGCCCCGCTGCCCTCACTCACCCTTGGAGATGACGTGGAGTTCTTCCCGCTGCCCCCTGCCACGGTGTCCGAGGAGCCCTAGGAACACCCAGCCCGTCACAAACCCCGCTGGCCCCAGCAGCACGGCTGCCCCCCGCCAGCCCAGCCACCCGCTTCCCTCCCCTTGGCAGGGCTGAGCCCAGGGCCTTCCCCGAGCGTGACGCCCAAGGGCAGGGGTGGGAGAGGGCAGCAGGGCGACCCGTGGGGGCCCTGGCCCCGCACCGGCTGCTCGGGGCTCTGCAGCTGCAGGGCCGATTGCTGCTGCCGGTGCAGCGGGCGGGGCTGGGGCCGAGCTGCAGTGGGGCAGGGAGGGACCCCGGGGGGTCGTGGCTCACCCATGAACCTGACGGCCGCCTCTCGCACGGACTCCTGTGGGCTCAGCAGGTACGGCAGGGACTGGTGCAGGTACTCGCCTGCTCTGCCGCTGTACTCTGCCAGCTGGAGAGAGGACGAGGGGATGGAGGGAAGGGTTGGTGCCGTGTCCCCCTTGGCGGGCAGTCCCTGCCCCCAGGACTGGCCTCCCCTGCCGGGACACACACGCCCCCCGGCCAGCAGCCAGCTGGTGCCGGGCTTTGGAGGAGGCAGGGGGCTGGGTGCTCCCCGGGGATCCACGGTGCCACCCTCTGCCAAAGCCCAGCTGGGCCAGGGCTCTGTTGGCACCCCCGGGCTCAGGGAGGGAGAGGAGTCTGGAGACGAGCCCGCGGGGAGGGAGCGTGTGGGGTGCAGGCTGGCGGCGATGGGCTGCAGCCGTGGGCAGGGGCACAGCTGCCAGCCCCGCACACCGGGCATTGGGGGCAGGGGGCTCGCACAGGCCGCATCTGGGGCTTCGCGGCCATCCTTACCAGGTACTCGCCCACGGCCCCTGTCTGCTCCGTCTCCAACAGCAGCGCGAGCTTCCGCTTCCTGAGGAACTCGGCAGCTTCACGCAGGGCTTCCCGAGAGGCCTGCAGAGCAGCAGAGACGGGGAGATGGCACCGCTGCCCAGGGCACGGACCTGCGTCCCCTGCACCCGTGCCAGGCTCGGGGCCTTTCCTGGCCCCTGCCGGGAAGAGGCAGCAGCTGGGGAACGCGTCCGCCAGCGGGTTCGGTGCCCGGGCGGAGGAGTGGGGCAGCCCCCAGCTCGGGCACCTGGGGCAGCCGGGGCAGCGGGACAGGGGTCCCCCAGAGCTGCTGCTCTGTGGCCAAGGGCAGGGGGAGGCTGGAGCGCTGCGGTCCGAGAGGCACCAGGGCAGGAGGCGGCGGAGCCACCTCCCGGAGGTGGAGCTGCAAAAGTCTTTGGACATGTGGAGGTCGGAAATCCTCACCTCTGCCACGTGCTTATTCTCGTTGTGCAAGTGGAAGAAGAGCGGGAGCAGGCTCCCGACCACATGCCTTTTCAGTGGCTTTCTTCCGCCTTTCACTACAAGTGCCATCACCTCTTGGAAGAGGCAAATGGAGAGCAGCTGCACATGGTTGCCTTCCTGGTGGAAAGGAAGAGGGCAAGACCTCAGCACGGGATGCTGCAGGCCCGCCTGGGCACGGCTCTGAAGATCCGCAGGGCACAATGTGTCCGGGCAGCCGCCAGCCCCCGTGGTGGGGTCACAAAGCCTTACGTGGTCAAAGAGCAGCCGGAGCGTGAGAGCAAGCTGCAGAATGGTGGGGCTGGCAGGTAGGCAGCGTTTGGCCGGGAGCACCTTGCTGAAAACAGAGAGGGTCATCCCGACCACCTCGGCATCTGCATCCTGCAGCAGCTGAACGAGCCTTCGCAGCAGGTGGTGCTTCACTTTGAGGGCCTGTGTGGAACACGACGCCGTAGTGTGAAGCCCTGAAAGGCTGCGTTGCCCAAACTGCTCTGGCGGCTCAACGCCACGCTGCCCAGAAGCCCGATGCCTGCCCCGAAGGACTTGGGCCAGTGCACGGGGAGGCAGGGGCGCTGGGAGCAGCTGCCACAGGTCCCGAAGCCCAGCCAAGTCCCAGCTACGGTGCTACCCAGCCCCCCTTCCGCAGCCCCACGTGCCAGCACGGCTTCAGCTGGCTGCCCCCCTTCTCACCATCGAGGGTGTCTTGCAGAGCACGAGGAGGACTCTGAGCACCAGGCGATGCATCTCTCTGCTCTCCCCCTGCAGGAACCTTGGGACGAGCTCCAGCATGCAGTCACCCCATCCCGTGACGTCAGGGCAGGCCAGGAGCTGAAACCCACGGAGCAGTGACAGGCCTGCCGGGCCAGCAGGGCCCCAGCACAGGGCACGGGCACCGTCCCAGGCAGCTGAGCCCGACGGCAGCAGTGGCTGCGCAGAGCCCCTGGGCTCCCTGCCCTGCGCCGCGGGGCACAGGGCGCAGGGCGCTCGCCCACTCCGCTCTGTGCCAGCCCTCGGCAGCCTCTGATTCCTGGGCCTGGGAGGAGCCGTGACGGCAGAGCGAGAGCTGGCACAGAGCGGGCAGAAACACAGGTGGGGACAAGTGTCGCCCCAGCAGCAAGGGGCCAAGGGCACGCGGCGGAGCCCACCCTCTGCCCCAGCCCCTCTGGCTGGGCTCCCCCCGCAGCTGCAGCTCCGAGAGGGCAGAGTGGTGGGAGGCAGCTCAGCGCGGCGGTGCTTGCCATCGGGCTCACCTCGACAAGGAACGCCATGGTGGGGACCTCCCAGCGCAGCTCCTCCCTGCAGAGCGCTTCGACCAGGTGGCACGAGAGCCGGGAGCGTACGCTGCTCGGCAGTCTGCGCATCTCCCTGCAGGGGGAAGGCGGCACCGTGGGCAAACCTCTCCTGGAAGTGACTCACCGAGGCCTGCTCCTTCCCCACCACCCCTTCCCAGGAGAAAGGCAGTGCCCAGCACCAGCAGGACTCATGCCCCCACGCTCTGTCACTGGCCCTCAGCGCCTCCTGCGTTGCCCCGGCAGGATGCCCTCGGTGGGGCTGCCTGCAGACAGGCCCCCTGCTCTCAGCCGTCAGCCCAGGCCCCACCGGAGGGCACGCCGGCGTTTTGGGAGGTGGCTGCTCCTGTGCGCCCACCTCTCCCAGGCTTTTCCAGTATGCTGAGCTATCCCTTGGTGACAAGTCCCTCAGCACCCGTGGGTGCATCCCGTCGGGGCCCACGGATTGATTGCGTGTGTCCCGCTTGCTTAACTGACCCCCAACCCAGTCCTCACCGACCCAGTCAAACTCCTCCTTTCTCCTGACTTCCTCTGGGGCCTCAGGGCTCTGCGGCTCCTGAGGACAGGCTCCAGCAGGATAGACAGAGGCAAAGGAGGCATTCGGTACCTCCGCCTTCTCTGTACCCTCTGTCACCAGGGCACCCGCCTCGCTCAGCAGTGGGCCTGCAGTGCCTCTGGTGTTAGTGTTGTCTGCAGGGTATTTGAAGATGCCCTTTCTGCTGTCCTTGACCTCCATTGCAGGGCTGAAATCCAAGGAGGCCTTAGCTTTCCTAGTTGCCTCCCTACGTCCTCTGACAACAGTCCTACAGTCCTCCCAAGCGGCCATCCCCTCCTTCCAAGATCTACAGACTCTCTTCATCCCCTTGAGTTTGCCCATCAGCTCCGTGACCGAGGGGTTGGATTGGGCGGGGTGCCCTATCTGCAAGGGAGGAATGGCAGGGGGAGTGGGGAGAAGAGGTCTCTCACCTGGCCAGCAGACCCATTGCCCAGTGTCTGGTCTCTGCCTTGAGGAGTGTGTCCCAGCCACGCTTACGTTCCACTTTAAACACCACGTCCTCAAGGTCAAGACAGCAGAGCAGCGTTTTCAGGGTCAGCACTGCAAACCTGTGTGCAGAGCAAAGCCCAGGTCACGCTGGGAGCCTTGGCCGCAGCCCCGGGGCCGTGGGAGGGATGGGAGGACTGGGGTGGAGCACCTGTTGGGGGTGGTGGGAAGGCAGTCTTCCTCCTGGCATTCCCTCCAGAACCTTTCAACCTCCTCTGGCATCTGCTCTGTGCTGAAGAAAATTTGGAAGAGCAGAGCCAGGAAGAGACGGGGGAAATGCTTCTTCAGCCACCCTCGGAAGAAGAGCATTGGCCGGAGGATCTCCCGCAGCACCCTGGTTGCCTGCAGGGAAGAAAACACGCAGAGACAGTGCTCAGTGCCAAGACGTCCCCATGGCAGGGCCCGAGCGTAGGAGGGTGAGGCTCAGGCGCTGCCTGGGGCCACGGGAGACGCAGGGGGAGCACCTGGCCCGGCTGCCCCTCAACCTGCCCCTAAGCCATGTTCCCAGCCCACCACGCGAGGCAGGGGGATGCAGCGGTGGCACAGGCTGGAGAGCTGCCCAGAGAGGCGACCCTGGGGGCGAGCAAAGGCCTGGTCCAGAAACTCACGGCCAGGGCAAAGACGTCGCTGTCGTTCCCATCGGAGGTGGACGTGCTGTGCAGCGGCCAGTCCTCCAGCACGCAGAGCAGCTCCAGCAGCACCTTCTCGGCAGTCACGGTCTCGGACGCCATCGCCCTCCACATGGTCGCAGCAGCTCTGCAAGCCCAGAGCTCCGTGTCAGCGCGGTCTCGGCCACAGCACCGTGGCCCGGGCAACCGCGGGGTCCCAGGCTGGCAGCCAGGGGCAGGTTCTACAGCCTGATGGGCTCTAAAGGTCTAAAAGTGAGCCCTGAGCCCTCGAGGCAGGTGGGCTGCATACGTGTCACACGATGGACTACAGCACAGGAGGGTCACCACCACATCATGGGGGTGCACGCGGGTCAGCTCCAGAAGGGCACCGTCCAGCCTGTGCTCAGCAGCCCCTTCCGTGTTGAACACGAGCCACCAGTAGATGCACCTCACAATTCTCGGCACCTGAAGGAGACATGGCTGAGGGTTGGAGTGCTGCCAGAGCAAACCCTTTCCCCAGCTTCCCCCGAGAAGTGCTTCCCGTCCCACCACCCTCTGCTGGCCTAAGAAGCTGTCAGGTGCCCAGCGGACCTGGGCTTCAAGGGGCACAGGATCCCTGGGGGGGCCACAGGCTACTTACTTGCTGCAAACTGGAGGGGTCGCTTCCCACAAGCACATCCAGCATGGCAGCGGGAACCTCTGCATCGACCGAGTCAGAGTCTGTCATGTGCTTGATGGACGCGATGGTGGTGGCTTCACGCTCAGCGGGCTGGAGGGATTCCCAAAGCATCTGCAGGTGAAGGAAGGGCAGGGAAGAGGAGGATGTCCCCTCAAGTGCTCCAGCGGTGGTGCTGGGCTGACCAGTGAGAGCAGGCCCAGCCCAGGCGAGCACGGCTGTCGGTACCTGTGCTTTCCTGTGGAAGCGGACACGGGTGTCTTCCTGCTCCTGCTCCTCTTCCTCTTCTGGCAGGTCCCGAGTGGGTGGATCTGGCAAAGCCCGAGCACAGGCAGAGCTGAGGGGCTGTGGGAGAGGCTGGAGAAGGGAGCCGAGGGCCCTGCCCTCTGCAGGCAGGGGCAGCCCCAGGACTGGGGCTGGTGGGGACCCCTTCTCTCTGGCTGCAGGTTGGGGCTGGGGCTGCCCATTGGGTGGAGCATGGGCAAAGCGTGGCCGTGGGGAACAGCCCTGCCCCCTCTTTCCCTGCGGATGTCCACAGGGCATGGGATGGGATGGGATGGGATGGCATGGGATGGGATGGGATGGGATGGGATGGGATGGGATGGGATGGGATGGGATGGGATGGGATGGGATGGGATGGGGTCGAGCCGGCTGCAGCCACTAGCCCTGTGGCCCAGCTCAGCCACTCACCAGCCTGCAGAGGTTGCACCTTTTCCTCCTCATCAGGCTGCCATGCTGGGGCAGTGCCAGCACCTTCCTCCTCCTCCTCCTCCAGCCAGGGCATGCTGGGGGATCTCTCTGCCATGCCACTGAGGAGGCCTGGCCTCGAGGGCTCCTGCCACGGGGACGGGAGACGCCTGGGAAAAGTGCCACAGACGTGGGTCGGAAGGGAAGGAGGTGGCTGCGCAGGGGCTCCTCGCAGCCCTGTCCTGTCCCGTCCTCCGGGCAATGTGGGGTGGCTGCGTCACCGCCAGCGCTCATATCCTGGAGGGTGACAATGGGCCTTGTGACACGCTGCCCTGCGCCGTCCAATCCGCAGCGCTCGGATCATGGCGGGTCACAAAGGGCCCTGTGACACGCTGCCACGTGCCCGTGTCCTGGGGTCTCCCTAAGCCCAGCCAACCTGCCCCGCAGTGGCACAGCCCGAAGGAGATCCGCAGGGGCCGGCTAAAGAGGCACCTGGGACCCCTCAACAACCCAAGCAGCAACACCCAGGCGGGAAGCAAAGGGCAGTCCATGGCGGGGAGAGGAGTTGTGGAGACCCCCAGGGACACGTTGTTCAGGGATCTCCACATCTCTGGGCTCTGCCCATGAGCTTTGTCGGCAGCATTAAGGCTTCGGCAGAAGATCCAAAGGGCAAAGGGGTTTCTGGCCACTTTTCCCACCGTGCTGCACGACCGGGCAACTGTTTCTCAGCACAGGTACCCTTTTGCTCCTCTTCCCCAAGGCTCTGGGGACACTAGGGACCAAAGCAAGACCCCCCGGTTGGAGAAAGACGGGTAGAAGAGAAGTCGCTCGAGATGGGCAGGTGCAGCCATTCACGTGCTGCTTGCCACCACCAGAGGATGGCCAAGTTGTGCGCAAGGTGTGGGACAAGCTACAGAAAGCAAGCCAAGAACCAGCCTAGACATCGCATCACTTCCTTCCTTGGTCCTTTCCTTTCCTTTTCCGTTCTTCCTCCAGAGCTTTGTTCCTGCCTCTGTCCGCAGTGTGGCAGCCACAGCGGTTGGGTTCAGGTTGCCTTGGAAAGCGTGAGGTTCTGCAGGTCTGAAAGCCGTTACTTGTTCTCTCCTCTTCATGCTCCTGGGCCTCCTGTAGAACAACATGGATTTCGTATTCCCACGGTGGGGTGTCAGAAAGTGCTCTTGGAGAAGAGCTGTCCCACGGGCAGGGAGAGGCCAGGAGCCCCCCAGCCTTCCTCGCAGGCTCAGGTGGCCCCAGCAACCGGGTCTGCAACGTCACCTCCACGGTCGAGGAGAAGGGGGACTACGTCCTCATCCTGCGCTGGGGGGACAACAACGTCCCTGGCAGCCCGTACCACGTCACCGTCCCTTGAAACCCCCCCGGCACCCACCACCAGTGATGGGGAGGTGGCAGGGCCTGGGGGGTCCCAAAGGGGTCCTGGGCCCACCAATAAAGCACTGGGAGACTCAGGGTGCTGTGATGGCTGTGGGGAGGTTGAATGGGGGGGATGTGAGTTGGGGGGTCCATGGAGGGGTCCTGGGGGGGTCCTGGGTAGGATACTGGCATCTGCTGGGGGTCCTGGGGGGTCCAGGGCAGAACATTGTGGTCCGGGGGGGACCTGGGATGTCCCAAAGGGGTCCTGGACCCACCGATAAAGCACTGGGAGTCTCAGGGTGCTGTGATCACTGTGAAAAGGTTGGAGGGGGGGGGGGGCATGGGAGGGGGATCCTGGAGCGTGCAGTGGGGGTCCAGTGCTGGATACTGGGGTGTGCTGGGGGTCTGGGGGGGGGGTGTCCGGTCCAGGATACTGGGGTCCTGGGGTGTAATGGGGGGGTCCAGGGCAGGACACCGTCCAGGTGGAGTCCAGGGGGGGCGTGCGCATCCACCAAACACTGGTGCTTGGGGAAGGGACTATCTCGGGCTTTGGGGTCCCCCAGTGAGCTCATACCCCCACCCCCCAAGCACCCTAGGGTACCCCCACAGCCCCACGGGTGCAGGACTGGGGGGTGCAATGCCAGGGGGGTGTAGTGCTGGGGAGGGGGGGAGTGCATTGGTGGGGCTCACTCTGACACCTCCGAGGGCATCCCTCTGCCCGGGTGCACAGCCACTCCCGGAGCCGAGGGGACGGTGCCAGAGTGTGGGGTGCCCCACAGCAGCGCCATGGACTGCGGGGCCTCCCCCTGCGCGTAGAGTGAGCGGGGGGCACTGGGATCCTCCCCCCAGCCCACGGGTGGGCACCCCCAGAGATCAGCACCCCATGGCGGGGGGACAGGCACCCCCAGGGATGGGCACCCCCAAGGATTGGAACCCTCGTGGCCATGGCATGATGGGATGGTGGCCACGGTGTGGCAGTATGGTGGCCATGGTGGTTGGGTGGCCATGACTTGATGCATTGGTGGCCATGGTGTGGGGGGTTGGTGGCCATTTTGTGGTGGGGCAGTGGGCATGATGTGGCGAGATGGTGGGCATGGAGTGGAGAGATGGTGGCTGGGTGGTTGGGTGGCCATAGTGCAGCGGGATGCTGGCCATGGTGGTTCGGTGGCCATGGCATAATGCGTTGGTGGCCATGGTGTGTGCGGTTGGTGGACATAGAGTGGTGGGATGGTGGGCATGGTGTGGCAGGATGGTGGCCATGGCATGATGCATTGGTGGCCAGCGTGTGGTGGTTTGGTGGCCATGGTGTGCTGGTGGGCATGGAGTGGCCTGGTGGTTTGGTGGCCACGGTGTGGGTCCCTGCTCGGTCCCTTGCCCAGTCCCTGCCGGCAGCTCCAGCGGGGGGCTCCTGGCCAAGGGCTGCCCATGGCTGCCCAGCTGGTCCCCGGCATCGTTCGAGATGAAACTGGGTTCAGTGTGTGATCAGAGGGACCCTGCTGGGTTGCAGCTTGTGCCCGTGGCCTCTGGTCCTGGCACCGGGCAGCACTGGGACGAGCCCGGGTCCGTCCTCTTGGCCCCGTCCCTGCAGGGGTTGGTGTCCATGGACGAGATGATCCCCCTGGGCCGTCTCCTCTCCCGGCCGAACAGCCCCAGCCCCCTCAGCCGAGGGTCCCCTCCCTCCCCCTGCTGCCCTCGCTCCTCCTCGCGCAGCCCAGGGCACCCCTGGGCACACCTCGGCTGGTGGCCGGCTTGGTGCCCACCCGGCCACCCCCAGCCACCCCCACGCCCCGTTCTGTGCGTGCCAGCGGTGCTCGATGGCAGCCCGTCCCCGCTGGGGTCGGGCACCGAGCGGGTCTCACAGCCCAGCCGCAGGGTGAACCACGACGCCACGGAGAGAGAAAACATTTAATGGAATTCCTGTGGCCGTGGGGCTGGAGGGGAGCGCTGCCGGAGCCGTCGCAGCAGTGCGGGACTCCGGGAGGGAGCAGGGGGAGCCCAGAGAGGCTCCCCGAGAGCGTGGCGTCCCTGGGTGCCAGCGGAGTCCTCAGGGACGGTCAATCCGTGCTCGATGACCCCGAGGTCTCATCCTGCGGAGGAGGAGAGAGAAGACCCCGCTGCACCCCGGCCCCTCCAGCGGGACCCGCGGGCAGCACCCCCTCCTCGGCCAGTGGGCAGGGCTGCCCAGTGCGGGCAGGGGCAGGGCAGGGGTGAGGGTCTGGGGCAGGATCTGGGGTCTCCCCCAGCACTCACGTAATTTCTAGGGTCACCCTGCACCTCCGCACTCTTTTAGGTGCCTCCGAGAGAGAAGCTGCCGGGGGAGGAGAGGGTGTGAGCGGCCGGCAGCCCCCGGCACAGCCCCCTGCGGGTCAGGGCTGCCGTGGGGTGTCGGCCGTGTGCAGGGCGATGGGTGCTGGGGCCACTCACCACCTCTCTGCTCCTTCGGCCTCCCGCTCTCCGGCTCCATCAGGACCGTCTCGTTGTGCAGGTCCTGCACCAGTTCCTTTGCCTTCACCCAATGCCCCGACAGAAGTGTCTGCAGGAACCCCAGGGGCTGGGTGAGACGGGAGCAGCTCCCGGCCCACGCCACAGCCCCCCACGCCCCCCACACCCCACGCGTAGTGCACTGCGGTGCAGTGTGGTGCGGTGCAGCGGTCACCCACCGCGAGGCATTGCCACAGCACATGGAGACACAACACGCTATCCAAGATCAGCTGCAGGCAGTTCATGACCCAGCGGTTCATGGCGCTGTGTTCGCTGTGACCGCCAGGGAACTGTCTGCTCCCACGGGCCGGACGCCCCCTTTATATAGCCCGGCAGGCAGAGCCCCCTTTGTGACATCTTGGGGCAGGCAACGCCCCTTTTGAGACACCGTTGTCAGGCAGAACGCCCTTTGTGACACCCGGCAGCCCCCCATGCCCTTCTCCGGCTGGTCCGGGCAGATGCGAGGGGCTCAGGAGGGGCTGGGACATCCCCTGGGATTCAGGGGATGCAGCTGCTGGAAGCCCACGGTCTGCAGGACGGGGGTCCCGGGAGGTGCTTCGGAGGGGAGGGAGAAGGAGGAGGAGGAGGAGAACCCCCGGAGCTGGCCCTCCAGCCACCCGCACCACTGGCCGGAGCTCTTGGAAGGAAAGAGGATCCCCTCGACGCTGAGCCCAGGTCCTGGCCAAGCCCAGCCCGGGTCCCCTCCCCGCGGAGCTGTGGCCTTCACAGACCCCCCCCCGCCGCTCTCTCCCCGGGCCGTCTGACGGCCTGGCGATCCATCCCACCAGGCGCTGCCGCCCCGCTCTCCTTCCTCTCCGCTCGCCTTTCGGCCCCCGGGGACGGCTCCTGCGCCTCCACGGCTTCCTTCGCGAGGCGTGTCCAGCCCTCGGGGCTCCGCTGCCCGGCAGGACCTGCTCCCAAGGGACTGGGTCGACCAGGCTCCTGAACTGGCCACACTCTGCCCTCTGGATGTGCGAGGTGGCAGTTGTGCTGACTCCCCTCCTTACTTCTCTGAGAACCCAAAGCTCTATCGTCTCGGGATCGCTGTGCCCAAGACGGCCTCCAGCCATCACGTTGCCCACAAGTCACAGGATCACAGAGTGTCAGGGTTGGGAGGGACCTCGAAAGATCACCCAGTCCAACCCCCTGCCAGAGCAGGACCACCCAGCGCAGGTCACCCAGGAACGTGTCCAGGCGGGGCTGGAATGTCTCCAGAGAAGGAGACCCCACCACCTCTCTGGGCAGCCTGTGCCAGGGCTCTGTCACCCTCCCAGGGAAAAAGTTTTTCCTGATGTTCATGTGGCACCTCCCGTGCTCCAGCTTGCACCCGTTGCCCCTGGTCCTGTCACTGGCCGTCACCGAGCAGAGCCCGGCTCCATCCTCCTGACACTCGCCCGTCACGTATTTATAGCCATTGAGGAGGTCACCCCTCAGTCTCCTCTTCTCCAGGCTCAAGAGCCCCAGCTCCCTCAGCCTTTCATCCTGAGGGAGATGTTCCACCCCCTTCATCCCCTTTGGGGCTCTGCGCTGGACTCTCCCCAGCAGTTCCCCGTCCTTCTGGAACTGAGGGGCCCAGAACTGGACACACTGTTCCAGATGGGGTCTCACCAGGGCAGAGCAGAGGTGGGGGGAGAACCTCTCCCGACCTACTGAGCACCCCCTTCTCACACCCCCCCGGATGCCACTGGCCTTCTTGGCCACGAGGGCACATTGGTGGCTCGTGGTCATCCTGATGTCCACCAGGACCCCCAGGTCCCTTTCCCCTACGCTGCTCTCCAACAGCTCAGTCCCCAGCCTGTGCTGGGACGCGGGGTTGTTCTTTCCCAGATGCAAGACTCAACACTTGCCCTTGTTGTAGTTGATGAAATGTCTCCCCGCCCGGCTCTCCAGCCTGCCCAGGTCTCGCTGAAGGGCTGCTGTCACGGGTCGAGGCTGGGCCGGCCACTCACAAGTGACAGACGCTCTCTCTGAACCCCTCTGCCCTCCCAAAAGGGAAAAGGAGAGAGAACAAGGGAGAGAGACTTTACGGTTTGGAAAAGAAAACTGAAACAGCTTTAATGGAACAGTATCAATAAAAGAAAAGATAAGAATAAGGAAATAATGAAATAAATGCAATATGTACAAATAGATACAAACCCAACACCAAACCCAACTCCCCCCACCCCGATGACGACCCGTCCCCCCCACGCTGCAGGGCTGGCACTGGGGCAGTCCCAGGCCGGACTGGGCAGCCGATGGAACCGGGTGCAGGAGCTGGACTCAGGCCCTGGATTCAGGGACGCACGGGGCGGGATGGACGACAGAAGGACAGACAGAGCCCTCCTCAGGTGTCGCCATCGAAGAAGAGAGATGGACCCTGGTGACCCCTCAGCTTTCCACTGACCGTGCTGTCCGTGGGGTGGAACACTCGGTGGGTCAGGTTTGGGTCCCCTGGCCGATTCGCTTCTCCCTGCAGGGGCGGCCTTTTTCGGGCTGGGGACCCTTTTCCCTCCCGGCACCCCAACACGGGGTACAAGACTCAGCAGTGGCCTCGGTCGCTCCAAGAACAAGCCAGGGCCTCTGTGCATCCCATCCCTTGGTACGAACTATAACCATCAGGCCTTGTCACTGCTGGGAGCAGTCGCTGGCTGGAAGAACATGCTGCTGTTTCAGAAAATGCCGTTAGTTCGAGCCTCAGCTACAGGCCGGGTCCTTCAGGCTACGCCATGGGCAAGGGCTTTCAGCAACATCCCCTCTCCCTTGAATCCCTGTCATCACGACAGGAAGCTGGAAAGGCGACAGCAGGGGATGAAAGGGGGGCGTTTCCTTCTGAAGTCCCCAAGGTCTCGAGACATGACGTCCCTTTACCTCTGCAGCGACAACCCGTGTGTTTACAAGCACACGGACGGACCCAGCCGCAAACGCAGCGATGCGTGTAGACGTGAACACCGCCCCGTTCATCTGGCAGCCTGTGCCAAAACCCCGGGTGCCCCGGAAGGTTGCGAGCCAAACCCGAAGCCCCGCTGCAGTCGTGTCCTCTGCGCAGCCGCCGCAGGAGCCGCTGCTTCGGTCTTTCATTTGGTCTCCCCTTTCTCGGCCGTCGAGCTCCCTGGTTGCCAGCACAGCCTTTCTGTCACCAGGTGGAGACAGCAGCCCAGTCTGTGGTCAGCCCCAGAGCCACCTCTCCAGTGCCACGCTGGAGCAGAGCAGCTGCCTAGGAGTAGGGTTTGCGGGGAGGTGTGAAACCCACCAAAGCGACCGCGGCCGCCTGGAAAGGATGACGGTGTGGAGGGATGGGTGTAACCAGCTGTGGACGGCTGCTGAGAGGGCTGGGCGGTGAGGCGGGGGTTCATTTCCCTCTTTTGGTGAGCGATGGCCTTTGGGGAAGGAAAGGAGGAAAGATGAAGGGCTGCCAGGCACGTCCGTGGGCCTGCTGCGTGGCCCCGTAAGCCCTGCTCTTTCTTTTGTGATGTGGTTAGAATGTCAGAGTCACAGAGTCATGGAATCATTGGGCTGAAGGAGACCTCTGAGGTCGTCACGTCCAACCGTCAACCCAACACCACCGTGCCCACTAAACCGTGTCTAGAAGCGCCACGTCTACGCGGTTGTTGAACACCTCCAGGGATGGTGACTCCACCACTTGCCTGGGCAGCCTGTTCCAATGGTTGACTACTCCTTCGGTAAAGAAGCTTTTCCTGCTGTCCAATCTAAACCTGCCCTGGTGCAACTTGAGGCCATTTCTCTCGTCCTGTCGCTTGTTCCTTGGCAGAACAGACCGACCCCCCCTCACCACAGCCTCCTCTCAGGCAGCTGCAGAGAGCGATGAGGTCTCCCCTCAGCCTCCGCTTCTCCAGGCTGAACACCCCCAGGTCCCTCAGCCGCTCCTCACAGACCTGTTCTCCAGACCCCTCCCCAGCTCCGTTGCCCTTCTCTGGACACGCTCCAGCCCCTCCATGTCCTTCTTGCAGGGAGGGGCCCAAACCTGCACCCACCATTCGAGGGGCGGCCTCACCCGTGCCCAGTACAGATCCCCTCCCTGCTCCCGCTGGCCACCCCATGGCTGATCCAGGCCGGGATGCTGCCGGCCTTCTTGGCCACCTGGGCGCACTGCCGGCTCGTGTCCAGCCGGCTGCCGACCAGCACCCCCAGGCCCTTTCCCGCCGGGCACTTCCCAGCCGCTCCTCCCCAGCCTGCGGCGCTGCGGGGGTTGGTGTGACCCGAGGGCAGGACCCGGCACTTGGCCTTGGTGAACCTCACGGCACTGGCCTCAGCCCATCGATCCAGCCTGTCCAGATCCCTCTGCAGAGCCTTCCTGCCCTCCAGCAGACCAACACTCTCACCCAATTTGGTGTCATCTGCAAGCTCCCTGCGGGAGCACTCGATGCCCTTATCCAAACCGTCAATAAAGGTGTTCAACAAGACTGGTCCCAGGACTGAGCCCTGGGGGACACCCCTTGTGACCAGCCGCCAGCTGGGTTGAACTCCATTCCCCAGCACGCTTTGGGCCCGGCCATGCAGCCGGTTTTGAACTCAGCTTCGAGGGCACCTGTGTACGCCACGAGCGGTGGCTTCCCTAGGAGAATGCGGCGGGAGACGGTGCCGAAGAAGAAAGTCCCCCTGCATTTCCATTCTCTCCTCTCGAAAACTGAAGCCAGAGTGTTGCCCCTCTCACCCTCAGCCCCTCGCTGGCCGGCTCCTGGCAGCCATCTCAGCTCTCCCTGCCCTTCCAAAGTCGGTTCAAGACGGAGTGGGTGTGCTGCTCCGTCCCCCCCTGTCTCTGGCCATCACAGCATTTTTGCCTGGGAGCCTCCTTGGGCAGGGGCGGCTTCCTGGCTCCCAGGGTGGACATCCCTCTCGGCTGCTGCACCTGGGTCCCCTGCGTGTTTGGCTCTGGGCTTCCTTCCCTGAGCGGTCCCACACGCACCGAACGGGTCGCTGCAGACCACGGGGGTCTCTTGGCTGCAGCGCTGGGGGTTGGGAGGTGGCAAAGCAATGGCCGGGATGTGGCTGTTTAAACCAGGCTCGGCTAACGGAGCGTTTCTCTCCTGTCCGTGGCTCCCGGGGAGGGCCCACGGGCACTTTCGGATTGAAGGGCTGGAGGGGAGTGTCCGTGTCACGCTGAGAACTCACCCTGGGAGCGCCAGTCCCTGCCCCCCTCAAGGAACCAAGCTGCCACAGCAGCCACCAGAGCAGGCGCGGGACGCTCCCGCGCCCGGGGCAGAGCCTGCGGCACCCACCCCTCGGGCACCCAGCCCTCGTGGGAAGGCACGTTGGCCAGCAGAGAAAGAGGCTGTCACCCAGCGGAGCAGGGCCGAGGGGCTTCTCTCCCAGCGCAGCTCTCTCCTCTGCCTCCTGCAGCACAGCGTGCTCCTACGATCCCGTTAAGGCCGCCCTCGTCCACTCCGTCTCTTCACCCAGCTCTTGTGGCCAAAGACTTTTGCAGCTCCAGTGCCCGTGGGCCAGAGGCCGCGGGGACAGGAACGGCCTGGAGCTGCGGGCCGTACCAGAGCCACCCCTTGCCACAGGAGAGGCGAGCGCTGAAGAGCGCGGGCCTGCGAGGCAGAAGGTTTTCCTCGCCTCTCCTCTTGCTCTCGCAGGCCAGCAGAGCAGCTGGCGCCTGTGGCCAGGCCACAGGGGGTCGGCGTTGTCCGGCGCCGCCACCGGCTGCTGGAAAGCGGGCATGGCTGGTCACTCTCTCCCGAGGGTCCCAGTTGCTTCAGCACCTGGGTTCTCCTCCGCCGTTTCGTTCTCCCCAAGGAAAGTCGCACAGACGAGGTGAAGGAACAGGACTGTTTGTTCAGGGCAGAGCCCGTGGGGGCCCTGGCGTCAGCTCTGCACACAGCTCCAGCAGCACAGGCAGCGCAGCCTCCTCCACGCCCTGCGGAGCCGGTCTTGCAGCGGCCGGAATCGGGAGGAAGGATTGCTCTCGGCAGCTCTTAGCTGCAGCAGGGTCTCAGCCGCCAGGTTCGACACGGAGAGGCTGATGTCGTAGGTCATGCCTTGAAGGACTGGAAGAGTGAGGGACAGAGCCCAGGTCAGATCAGGCAGAGCGCGGATCGGCGGGGAGCCCAGGAACCCCTCCTGTCAGGGCCACCCGCCCAGCTCTTCCCACGGCCAGGAGGGAGCCGCCGGAAGGTGCTGGCCACAAAGACCCCACGTGCCCCTGAAATCTCTGCCTGCTCTGCCCGTGCCGCTCGTCGTCCGCGCAGGCAGCAGAGCCCTGCCCAGACAGGGCTCCCATCTCCCTGCCCGGGGTCTTTTTTCCTCCCTGCCAGCCCCTGCTGCCGCCCCGCTGCCCTCACTCACCCTTGGAGATGACGTGGAGTTCTTCCCGCTGCCCCCTGCCACGGTGTCCGAGGAGCCCTAGGAACACCCAGCCCGTCACAAACCCCGCTGGCCCCAGCAGCACGGCTGCCCCCCGCCAGCCCAGCCACCCGCTTCCCTCCCCTTGGCAGGGCTGAGCCCAGGGCCTTCCCCGAGCGTGACGCCCAAGGGCAGGGGTGGGAGAGGGCAGCAGGGCGACCCGTGGGGGCCCTGGCCCCGCACCGGCTGCTCGGGGCTCTGCAGCTGCAGGGCCGATTGCTGCTGCCGGTGCAGCGGGCGGGGCTGGGGCCGAGCTGCAGTGGGGCAGGGAGGGACCCCGGGGGGTCGTGGCTCACCCATGAACCTGACGGCCGCCTCTCGCACGGACTCCTGTGGGCTCAGCAGGTACGGCAGGGACTGGTGCAGGTACTCGCCTGCTCTGCCGCTGTACTCTGCCAGCTGGAGAGAGGACGAGGGGATGGAGGGAAGGGTTGGTGCCGTGTCCCCCTTGGCGGGCAGTCCCTGCCCCCAGGACTGGCCTCCCCTGCCGGGACACACACGCCCCCCGGCCAGCAGCCAGCTGGTGCCGGGCTTTGGAGGAGGCAGGGGGCTGGGTGCTCCCCGGGGATCCACGGTGCCACCCTCTGCCAAAGCCCAGCTGGGCCAGGGCTCTGTTGGCACCCCCGGGCTCAGGGAGGGAGAGGAGTCTGGAGACGAGCCCGCGGGGAGGGAGCGTGTGGGGTGCAGGCTGGCGGCGATGGGCTGCAGCCGTGGGCAGGGGCACAGCTGCCAGCCCCGCACACCGGGCATTGGGGGCAGGGGGCTCGCACAGGCCGCATCTGGGGCTTCGCGGCCATCCTTACCAGGTACTCGCCCACGGCCCCTGTCTGCTCCGTCTCCAACAGCAGCGCGAGCTTCCGCTTCTTGAGGAACTCGGCAGCTTCACGCAGGGCTTCCCGAGAGGCCTGCAGAGCAGCAGAGACGGGGAGATGGCACCGCTGCCCAGGGCACGGACCTGCGTCCCCTGCACCCGTGCCAGGCTCGGGGCCTTTCCTGGCCCCTGCCGGGAAGAGGCAGCAGCTGGGGAACGCGTCCGCCAGCGGGTTCGGTGCCCGGGCGGAGGAGTGGGGCAGCCCCCAGCTCGGGCACCTGGGGCAGCCGGGGCAGCGGGACAGGGGTCCCCCAGAGCTGCTGCTCTGTGGCCAAGGGCAGGGGGAGGCTGGAGCGCTGCGGTCCGAGAGGCACCAGGGCAGGAGGCGGCGGAGCCACCTCCCGGAGGTGGAGCTGCAAAAGTCTTTGGACATGTGGAGGTCGGAAATCCTCACCTCTGCCACGTGCTTATTCTCGTTGTGCAAGTGGAAGAAGAGCGGGAGCAGGCTCCCGACCACATGCCTTTTCAGTGGCTTTCTTCCGCCTTTCACTACAAGTGCCATCACCTCTTGGAAGAGGCAAATGGAGAGCAGCTGCACATGGTTGCCTTCCTGGTGGAAAGGAAGAGGGCAAGACCTCAGCACGGGATGCTGCAGGCCCGCCTGGGCACGGCTCTGAAGATCCGCAGGGCACAATGTGTCCGGGCAGCCGCCAGCCCCCGTGGTGGGGTCACAAAGCCTTACGTGGTCAAAGAGCAGCCGGAGCGTGAGAGCAAGCTGCAGAATGGTGGGGCTGGCAGGTAGGCAGCGTTTGGCCGGGAGCACCTTGCTGAAAACAGAGAGGGTCATCCCGACCACCTCGGCATCTGCATCCTGCAGCAGCTGAACGAGCCTTCGCAGCAGGTGGTGCTTCACTTTGAGGGCCTGTGTGGAACACGACGCCGTAGTGTGAAGCCCTGAAAGGCTGCGTTGCCCAAACTGCTCTGGCGGCTCAACGCCACGCTGCCCAGAAGCCCGATGCCTGCCCCGAAGGACTTGGGCCAGTGCACGGGGAGGCAGGGGCGCTGGGAGCAGCTGCCACAGGTCCCGAAGCCCAGCCAAGTCCCAGCTACGGTGCTACCCAGCCCCCCTTCCGCAGCCCCACGTGCCAGCACGGCTTCAGCTGGCTGCCCCCCTTCTCACCATCGAGGGTGTCTTGCAGAGCACGAGGAGGACTCTGAGCACCAGGCGATGCATCTCTCTGCTCTCCCCCTGCAGGAACCTTGGGACGAGCTCCAGCATGCAGTCACCCCATCCCGTGACGTCAGGGCAGGCCAGGAGCTGAAACCCACGGAGCAGTGACAGGCCTGCCGGGCCAGCAGGGCCCCAGCACAGGGCACGGGCACCGTCCCAGGCAGCTGAGCCCGACGGCAGCAGTGGCTGCGCAGAGCCCCTGGGCTCCCTGCCCTGCGCCGCGGGGCACAGGGCGCAGGGCGCTCGCCCACTCCGCTCTGTGCCAGCCCTCGGCAGCCTCTGATTCCTGGGCCTGGGAGGAGCCGTGACGGCAGAGCGAGAGCTGGCACAGAGCGGGCAGAAACACAGGTGGGGACAAGTGTCGCCCCAGCAGCAAGGGGCCAAGGGCACGCGGCGGAGCCCACCCTCTGCCCCAGCCCCTCTGGCTGGGCTCCCCCCGCAGCTGCAGCTCCGAGAGGGCAGAGTGGTGGGAGGCAGCTCAGCGCGGCGGTGCTTGCCATCGGGCTCACCTCGACAAGGAACGCCATGGTGGGGACCTCCCAGCGCAGCTCCTCCCTGCAGAGCGCTTCGACCAGGTGGCACGAGAGCCGGGAGCGTACGCTGCTCGGCAGTCTGCGCATCTCCCTGCAGGGGGAAGGCGGCACCGTGGGCAAACCTCTCCTGGAAGTGACTCACCGAGGCCTGCTCCTTCCCCACCACCCCTTCCCAGGAGAAAGGCAGTGCCCAGCACCAGCAGGACTCATGCCCCCACGCTCTGTCACTGGCCCTCAGCGCCTCCTGCGTTGCCCCGGCAGGATGCCCTCGGTGGGGCTGCCTGCAGACAGGCCCCCTGCTCTCAGCCGTCAGCCCAGGCCCCACCGGAGGGCACGCCGGCGTTTTGGGAGGTGGCTGCTCCTGTGCGCCCACCTCTCCCAGGCTTTTCCAGTATGCTGAGCTATCCCTTGGTGACAAGTCCCTCAGCACCCGTGGGTGCATCCCGTCGGGGCCCACGGATTGATTGCGTGTGTCCCGCTTGCTTAACTGACCCCCAACCCAGTCCTCACCGACCCAGTCAAACTCCTCCTTTCTCCTGACTTCCTCTGGGGCCTCAGGGCTCTGCGGCTCCTGAGGACAGGCTCCAGCAGGATAGACAGAGGCAAAGGAGGCATTCGGTACCTCCGCCTTCTCTGTATCCTCTGTCACCAGGGCACCCGCCTCGCTCAGCAGTGGGCCTGCAGTGCCTCTGGTGTTAGTGTTGTCTGCAGGGTATTTGAAGATGCCCTTTCTGCTGTCCTTGACCTCCATTGCAGGGCTGAAATCCAAGGAGGCCTTAGCTTTCCTAGTTGCCTCCCTACGTCCTCTGACAACAGTCCTACAGTCCTCCCAAGCGGCCATCCCCTCCTTCCAAGATCTACAGACTCTCTTCATCCCCTTGAGTTTGCCCATCAGCTCCGTGACCGAGGGGTTGGATTGGGCGGGGTGCCCTATCTGCAAGGGAGGAATGGCAGGGGGAGTGGGGAGAAGAGGTCTCTCACCTGGCCAGCAGACCCATTGCCCAGTGTCTGGTCTCTGCCTTGAGGAGTGTGTCCCAGCCACGCTTACGTTCCACTTTAAACACCACGTCCTCAAGGTCAAGACAGCAGAGCAGCGTTTTCAGGGTCAGCACTGCAAACCTGTGTGCAGAGCAAAGCCCAGGTCACGCTGGGAGCCTTGGCCGCAGCCCCGGGGCCGTGGGAGGGATGGGAGGACTGGGGTGGAGCACCTGTTGGGGGTGGTGGGAAGGCAGTCTTCCTCCTGGCATTCCCTCCAGAACCTTTCAACCTCCTCTGGCATCTGCTCTGTGCTGAAGAAAATTTGGAAGAGCAGAGCCAGGAAGAGACGGGGGAAATGCTTCTTCAGCCACCCTCGGAAGAAGAGCATTGGCCGGAGGATCTCCCGCAGCACCCTGGTTGCCTGCAGGGAAGAAAACACGCAGAGACAGTGCTCAGTGCCAAGACGTCCCCATGGCAGGGCCCGAGCGTAGGAGGGTGAGGCTCAGGCGCTGCCTGGGGCCACGGGAGACGCAGGGGGAGCACCTGGCCCGGCTGCCCCTCAACCTGCCCCTAAGCCATGTTCCCAGCCCACCACGCGAGGCAGGGGGATGCAGCGGTGGCACAGGCTGGAGAGCTGCCCAGAGAGGCGACCCTGGGGGCGAGCAAAGGCCTGGTCCAGAAACTCACGGCCAGGGCAAAGACGTCGCTGTCGTTCCCATCGGAGGTGGACGTGCTGTGCAGCGGCCAGTCCTCCAGCACGCAGAGCAGCTCCAGCAGCACCTTCTCGGCAGTCACGGTCTCGGACGCCATCGCCCTCCACATGGTCGCAGCAGCTCTGCAAGCCCAGAGCTCCGTGTCAGCGCGGTCTCGGCCACAGCACCGTGGCCCGGGCAACCGCGGGGTCCCAGGCTGGCAGCCAGGGGCAGGTTCTACAGCCTGATGGGCTCTAAAGGTCTAAAAGTGAGCCCTGAGCCCTCGAGGCAGGTGGGCTGCATACGTGTCACACGATGGACTACAGCACAGGAGGGTCACCACCACATCATGGGGGTGCACGCGGGTCAGCTCCAGAAGGGCACCGTCCAGCCTGTGCTCAGCAGCCCCTTCCGTGTTGAACACGAGCCACCAGTAGATGCACCTCACAATTCTCGGCACCTGAAGGAGACATGGCTGAGGGTTGGAGTGCTGCCAGAGCAAACCCTTTCCCCAGCTTCCCCCGAGAAGTGCTTCCCGTCCCACCACCCTCTGCTGGCCTAAGAAGCTGTCAGGTGCCCAGCGGACCTGGGCTTCAAGGGGCACAGGATCCCTGGGGGGGCCACAGGCTACTTACTTGCTGCAAACTGGAGGGGTCGCTTCCCACAAGCATATCCAGCATGGCAGCGGGAACCTCTGCATCGACCGAGTCAGAGTCTGTCATGTGCTTGATGGACGCGATGGTGGTGGCTTCACGCTCAGCGGGCTGGAGGGATTCCCAAAGCATCTGCAGGTGAAGGAAGGGCAGGGAAGAGGAGGATGTCCCCTCAAGTGCTCCAGCGGTGGTGCTGGGCTGACCAGTGAGAGCAGGCCCAGCCCAGGCGAGCACGGCTGTCGGTACCTGTGCTTTTCTGTGGAAGAGGACACGGGTGCCTTCCTGCTTCTGCTCCTCTTCCTCTTCTGGCAGGTCCCGGTGTGGATCTGGCAAAGCCCGAGCACAGGCAGAGCTGAGGGGCTGTGGGAGAGGCTGGAGAAGGGAGCCGAGGGCCCTGCCCTCTGCAGGCAGGGGCAGCCCCAGGACTGGGGCTGGTGGGGACCCCTTCTCTCTGGCTGCAGGTTGGGGCTGGGGCTGCCCATTGTGTGGAGCATGGGCAAAGCGTGGCCGTGGGGAACAGCCCTGCCCCCTCTTTCCCTGCGGATGTCCACAGGGCATGGGATGGGATGGGATGGGATGGCATGGGATGGCATGGGATGGGATGGGGTCGAGCCGGCTGCAGCCACTAGCCCTGTGGCCCAGCTCAGCCACTCACCAGCCTGCAGAGGCTGCACCTCTTCCTCCTCATCAGGCTGCCATGCTGGGGCAGTGCCAGCACCTTCCTCCTCCTCCTCCTCCGGCCAGGGCATGCTGGGGGGTCTCTCTGCCATGCCACTGAGGAGGCCTGGCCTCGAGGGCTCCTGCCACGGGGACGGGAGACGCCTGGGAAAAGTGGGTCGGAAGGGAAGGAGGTGGCTGTGCAGGGGCTCCTCGCAGCCCTGTCCTGTCCCGTCCTCCGGGCAATGTGGGGTGGCTGCGTCACCGCCAGCGCTCATATCCTGGAGGGTGACAATGGGCCTTGTGACACGCTGCCCTGCGCCGTCCAATCCGCAGCGCTCGGATCATGGCGGGTCACAAAGGGCCCTGTGACACGCTGCCACGTGCCCGTGTCCTGGGGTCTCCCTAAGCCCAGCCAACCTGCCCCGCAGTGGCACAGCCCGAAGGAGATCCGCAGGGGCCGGCTAAAGAGGCACCTGGGACCCCTCAACAACCCAAGCAGCAACACCCAGGCGGGAAGCAAAGGGCAGTCCATGGCGGGGAGAGGAGTTGTGGAGACCCCCAGGGACACGTTGTTCAGGGATCTCCACATCTCTGGGCTCTGCCCATGAGCTTTGTCGGCAGCATTAAGGCTTCGGCAGAAGAACCAAAGGGCAAAGGGGTTTCTGGCCACTTTTCCCACCGTGCTGCACGACCGGGCAACTGTTTCTCAGCACAGGTACCCTTTTGCTCCTCTTCCCCAAGGCTCTGGGGACACTAGGGACCAAAGCAAGACCCCCCGGTTGGAGAAAGACGGGTAGAAGAGAAGTCGCTCGAGATGGGCAGGTGCAGCCATTCACGTGCTGCTTGCCACCACCAGAGGATGGCCAAGTTGTGCGCAAGGTGTGGGACAAGCTACAGAAAGCAAGCCAAGAACCAGCCTAGACATCGCATCACTTCCTTCCTTGGTCCTTTCCTTTCCTTTTCCGTTCTTCCTCCAGAGCTTTGTTCCTGCCTCTGTCCGCAGTGTGGCAGCCACAGCGGTTGGGTTCAGGTTGCCTTGGAAAGCGTGAGGTTCTGCAGGTCTGAAAGCCGTTACTTGTTCTCTCCTCTTCATGCTCCTGGGCCTCCTGTAGAACAACATGGATTTCGTATTCCCACGGTGGGGTGTCAGAAAGTGCTCTTGGAGAAGAGCTGTCCCACGGGCAGGGAGAGGCCAGGAGCCCCCCAGCCTTCCTCGCAGGCTCAGGTGGCCCCAGCAACCGGGTCTGCAACGTCACCTCCACGGTCGAGGAGAAGGGGGACTACGTCCTCATCCTGCGCTGGGGGGACAACAACGTCCCTGGCAGCCCGTACCACGTCACCGTCCCTTGAAACCCCCCCGGCACCCACCACCAGTGATGGGGAGGTGGCAGGGCCTGGGGGGTCCCAAAGGGGTCCTGGGCCCACCAATAAAGCACTGGGAGACTCAGGGTGCTGTGATGGCTGTGGGGAGGTTGAATGGGGGGGATGTGAGTTGGGGGGTCCATGGAGGGGTCCTGGGGGGGTCCTGGGTAGGATACTGGCATCTGCTGGGGGTCCTGGGGGGTCCAGGGCAGAACATTGTGGTCCGGGGGGGACCTGGGATGTCCCAAAGGGGTCCTGGACCCACCGATAAAGCACTGGGAGTCTCAGGGTGCTGTGATCACTGTGAAAAGGTTGGAGGGGGGGGGGGGGCATGGGAGGGGGATCCTGGAGCGTGCAGTGGGGGTCCAGTGCTGGATACTGGGGTGTGCTGGGGGTCTGGGGGGGGGGTGTCCGGTCCAGGATACTGGGGTCCTGGGGTGTAATGGGGGGGTCCAGGGCAGGACACCGTCCAGGTGGAGTCCAGGGGGGGCGTGCGCATCCACCAAACACTGGTGCTTGGGGAAGGGACTATCTCGGGCTTTGGGGTCCCCCAGTGAGGTCATACCCCCACCCCCCAAGCACCCTAGGGTACCCCCACAGCCCCACGGGTGCAGGACTGGGGGGTGCAATGCCAGGGGGGTGTAGTGCTGGGGAGGGGGGGAGTGCATTGGTGGGGCTCACTCTGACACCTCCGAGGGCATCCCTCTGCCCGGGTGCACAGCCACTCCCGGAGCCGAGGGGACGGTGCCAGAGTGTGGGGTGCCCCACAGCAGCGCCATGGACTGCGGGGCCTCCCCCTGCGCGTAGAGTGAGCGGGGGGCACTGGGATCCTCCCCCCAGCCCACGGGTGGGCACCCCCAGAGATCAGCACCCCATGGCGGGGGGACAGGCACCCCCAGGGATGGGCACCCCCAAGGATTGGAACCCTTGTGGCCATGGCATGATGGGATGGTGGCCACGGTGTGGGGGGTTGGTGGCCATTTTGTGGTGGGGCAGTGGGCATGATGTGGCGAGATGGTGGGCATGGAGTGGAGAGATGGTGGCTGGGTGGTTGGGTGGCCATAGTGCAGCGGGATGCTGGCCATGGTGGTTCGGTGGCCATGGCATAATGCGTTGGTGGCCATGGTGTGTGCGGTTGGTGGACATAGAGTGGTGGGATGGTGGGCATGGTGTGGCAGGATGGTGGCCATGGCATGATGCATTGGTGGCCAGCGTGTGGTGGTTTGGTGGCCATGGTGTGCTGGTGGGCATGGAGTGGCCTGGTGGTTTGGTGGCCACGGTGTGGGTCCCTGCTCGGTCCCTTGCCCAGTCCCTGCCGGCAGCTCCAGCGGGGGGCTCCTGGCCAAGGGCTGCCCATGGCTGCCCAGCTGGTCCCCGGCATCGTTCGAGATGAAACTGGGTTCAGTGTGTGATCAGAGGGACCCTGCTGGGTTGCAGCTTGTGCCCGTGGCCTCTGGTCCTGGCACCGGGCAGCACTGGGACGAGCCCGGGTCCGTCCTCTTGGCCCCGTCCCTGCAGGGGTTGGTGTCCATGGACGAGATGATCCCCCTGGGCCGTCTCCTCTCCCGGCCGAACAGCCCCAGCCCCCTCAGCCGAGGGTCCCCTCCCTCCCCCTGCTGCCCTCGCTCCTCCTCGCGCAGCCCAGGGCACCCCTGGGCACACCTCGGCTGGTGGCCGGCTTGGTGCCCACCCGGCCACCCCCAGCCACCCCCACGCCCCGTTCTGTGCGTGCCAGCGGTGCTCGATGGCAGCCCGTCCCCGCTGGGGTCGGGCACCGAGCGGGTCTCACAGCCCAGCCGCAGGGTGAACCACGACGCCACGGAGAGAGAAAACATTTAATGGAATTCCTGTGGCCGTGGGGCTGGAGGGGAGCGCTGCCGGAGCCGTCGCAGCAGTGCGGGACTCCGGGAGGGAGCAGGGGGAGCCCAGAGATGCTCCCCGAGAGCGTGGCGTCCCTGGGTGCCAGCGGAGTCCTCAGGGACGGTCAATCCGTGCTCGATGACCCCGAGGTCTCATCCTGCGGAGGAGGAGAGAGAAGACCCCGCTGCACCCCGGCCCCTCCAGCGGGACCCGCGGGCAGCACCCCCTCCTCGGCCAGTGGGCAGGGCTGCCCAGTGCGGGCAGGGGCAGGGCAGGGGTGAGGGTCTGGGGCAGGATCTGGGGTCTCCCCCAGCACTCACGTAATTTCTAGGGTCACCCTGCACCTCCGCACTCTTTTAGGTGCCTCCGAGAGAGAAGCTGCCGGGGGAGGAGAGGGTGTGAGCGGCCGGCAGCCCCCGGCACAGCCCCCTGCGGGTCAGGGCTGCCGTGGGGTGTCGGCCGTGTGCAGGGCGATGGGTGCTGGGGCCACTCACCACCTCTCTGCTCCTTCGGCCTCCCGCTCTCCGGCTCCATCAGGACCGTCTCGTTGTGCAGGTCCTGCACCAGTTCCTTTGCCTTCACCCAATGCCCCGACAGAAGTGTCTGCAGGAACCCCAGGGGCTGGGTGAGACGGGAGCAGCTCCCGGCCCACGCCACAGCCCCCCGCGCCCCCCACACCCCACGCGTAGTGCACTGCGGTGCAGTGTGGTGCGGTGCAGTGGTCACCCACCGCGAGGCATTGCCACAGCACATGGAGACACAACACGCTATCCAAGATCAGCTGCAGGCAGTTCATGACCCAGCGGTTCATGGCGCTGTGTTCGCTGTGACCGCCAGGGAACTGTCTGCTCCCACGGGCCGGACGCCCCCTTTATATAGCCCGGCAGGCAGAGCCCCCTTTGTGACATCTTGGGGCAGGCAACGCCCCTTTTGAGACACCGTTGTCAGGCAGAACGCCCTTTGTGACACCCGGCAGCCCCCCATGCCCTTCTCCGGCTGGTCCGGGCAGATGCGAGGGGCTCAGGAGGGGCTGGGACATCCCCTGGGATTCAGGGGATGCAGCTGCTGGAAGCCCACGGTCTGCAGGACGGGGGTCCCGGGAGGTGCTTCGGAGGGGAGGGAGAAGGAGGAGGAGGAGGAGAACCCCCGGAGCTGGCCCTCCAGCCACCCGCACCACTGGCCGGAGCTCTTGGAAGGAAAGAGGATCCCCTCGACGCTGAGCCCAGGTCCTGGCCAAGCCCAGCCCGGGTCCCCTCCCCGCGGAGCTGTGGCCTTCACAGACCCCCCCCCCGCCGCTCTCTCCCCGGGCCGTCTGACGGCCTGGCGATCCATCCCACCAGGCGCTGCCGCCCCGCTCTCCTTCCTCTCCGCTCGCCTTTCGGCCCCCGGGGACGGCTCCTGCGCCTCCACGGGTTCCTTCGCGAGGCGTGTCCAGCCCTCGGGGCTCCGCTGCCCGGCAGGACCTGCTCCCAAGGGACTGGGTCGACCAGGCTCCTGAACTGGCCACACTCTGCCCTCTGGATGTGCGAGGTGGCAGTTGTGCTGACTCCCCTCCTTACTTCTCTGAGAACCCAAAGCTCTATCGTCTCGGGATCGCTGTGCCCAAGACGGCCTCCAGCCATCACGTTGCCCACAAGTCACAGGATCACAGAGTGTCAGGGTTGGGAGGGACCTCGAAAGATCACCCAGTCCAACCCCCTGCCAGAGCAGGACCACCCAGAGCAGGTCACACAGGAACGTGTCCAGGCGGGGCTGGAATGTCTCCAGAGAAGGAGACCCCACCACCTCTCTGGGCAGCCTGTGCCAGGGCTCTGTCACCCTCCCAGGGAAAAAGTTTTTCCTGATGTTCATGTGGCACCTCCCGTGCTCCAGCTTGCACCCGTTGCCCCTGGTCCTGTCACTGGCCGTCACCGAGCAGAGCCCGGCTCCATCCTCCTGACACTCGCCCTTCACGTATTTATAGCCATTGAGGAGGTCACCCCTCAGTCTCCTCTTCTCCAAGCTCAAGAGCCCCAGCTCCCTCAGCCTTTCATCCTGAGGGAGATGTTCCACCCCCTTCATCCCCTTTGGGGCTCTGCGCTGGACTCTCCCCAGCAGTTCCCCGTCCTTCTGGAACTGAGGGGCCCAGACCTGGACACACTGTTCCAGATGGGGTCTCACCAGGGCAGAGCAGAGGTGGGGGGAGAACCTCTCCCGACCTACTGAGCACCCCCTTCTCATACCCCCCCGGATGCCACTGGCCTTCTTGGCCACGAGGGCACATTGGTGGCTCATGGTCATCCTGATGTCCACCGGGACCCCCAGGTCCCTTTCCCCTACGCTGCTCTCCAACAGCTCTGTCCCCAGCCTGTGCTGGGACACGGGGCTCCGCTGCCCGTCAGGACCCCCCCCTCCGCCCGCCGCCGGCCCGGCCCCGCCGCCGCCCCGAGGGCCGCAGGGACCCGCTGCAGCCGCCGCTCCGGCCGCAGCGGCTGAGGGGAGCCGGGCGGGGCGGAGCTCCCGCGGCCACGCCCCCGGCGGCAGAGCCCGCGCTGCGGCGGGGCCGGTCCTTCGTCCCCGGCCGCTCGGCGCCATCTTGGGCGAGCGGCGGGCGCGGGCGGCGGGGCCGGGGCCGGTGGCGGGCCGGGGCGAGCGGGGCCGTGCTCGGCTCTGCAGCCTCCTGCCGAGGGGCCCGGTGCGGCCCCGCTGCCTTAGCGGGCGAGGGCAGCCGTGAGCGGGCAGGAGCCGCCCTGGCAGCACGTACGGGAAGCCCCGACCCCGAAGGAGATGCCGAGGGCTCGCCGGGGGGGAGCCTCGGCGAAGGGGCAGCGAGGCCGCCGTGGATCGGCCCGGCCCGGCCCGGCCCGGCAGGGAATGCCGTGAAGTTTGGCGCCTGCCGGGTGCTGAGGGGCGGACGGTGGCTGAGAGGGTGCCAGGGCTCGTTAGGAACTCGATTAGAAACTTGTTGCTCACAATGGCGCTGTGCTGGGGCAGGAATGAGCCAGCAAGGCAGAAGGGGGGCGGAATGAAGGCAGAGGGTGAGGCTCCCGGGGGCGACTGCAAGGGATGGGCTCTCGAGCTGCCTTTTCCTCTGTTCTCGAGCTGCCGTTTCGTCTGATTTTGCCAGTTGGAATCGCAGAACAGTTTGGGTTGGAAGGCACCTCGAAGACCACCCAGTCCCACCCCCCTGCCACGGGCAGGGACGCCTTCCACTAGAGCAGGTTTCTGCTCCTTGAGCGCTGCCAGGGAGGGGGCAGCCACAGTTTCTCTGGGCAGCCTGTGCCAGGGCCTCACCAGCCTCACAGGGAAGAAGTTCTTCCCAAGATCTCATCTCAATCTCCCCTCTTTCAGTTTGAAACTCTCACCTCTCAGCCCATCACTCCCCTCCCTGATCCAGAGTCCCTCCCCACCTCTCCTGTACCCCCCCTTTCAGCACTGAAGGCCGCTCTAAGGTCTCCCCGGAGCCTTCTCTTCTCCAGGTTCAACACCCCCAACTCTGGAATATGGCCCCATGTGGGAGACCAGACCTCTTTCATCCTGTAGGACTGACATCGGCAGTCGAAGCAACCCGTAAGGCTTGGCGGTGAACTCGAAAGCATCACTCCTCTGTCCTTTGCAGAGACAAAGCACTGGGAACGCGGGGCCCTTGGTGCAAGCGGAGCTCCTCACCACCACCACCACTGCTGTTGCCTGGGCTTGGCACTTGCTCAACTTCATGAGGTTCCTGCTGGGCCATTTCTCCCACCCACCCAGGTCCCCAGGTGCCAGCACACCCATGGGGGTACCAGCCACCCCCAACCCCCCGTGCTGTAGGTGCCAGCGGTGCTTGATGCCAGCTGGTCCCTGCTGGGGTCGGGCACTGAGGGTCTCACAGCCCAGCCGCAGGGTGAACCACACCACCGGGGAGAGAGAAGATGTTTAATAATTGTGTATGACTACACATCCAGGTTCTAATCTAATGGGTTCCATTTCCACGTCCCACTACTCCATGTCGTCGTCCAGTGTGGACGCGGGCGTGTGGCAGCAGCATCTCCAGCAGGACGTCATGGAGCGCCACAGCCGGGCACAGCCCTTCCGCAGACGCTGGCCTGCCCTGCGCAGCCCCCGGGACCCCTGGCCACGCTTAGGCCTGTGCTTGGCCGCGAACAGGGCTGTGGCTCTGGGGCTGGAGCGGGACGCTGCTGGCTCCGCTGTCGCTGCAATGCAGGGACCCGGGAGGGACTTGGGGGAGCCCAGGGAAGCGGAGATGCACTCCGGTGAAGTGAAGAAGGAGTGGATAGAGTGCATGGCGTCCAGCGACTTCGCTGTTGTCAGGGGCTGGTCACTTCCTGCTCCATGACTCCGAGGTCTCATCCTGCGGAGGAGGAGAGAGAAGACCCCGCTGCACCCCGGCCCCTCCAGCGGGACCCGCGGGCAGCACCCCCTCCTGGGCCAGTGGGCAGGGCTGCCCAGTGCGGGCAGGGGCAGGGCAGGGGTGAGGGTCTGGGGCAGGATCTGGGGTCTCCCCCAGCACTCACGTAATTTCTAGGGTCACCCTGCACCTCCGCACTCTTTTAGGTGCCTCCGAGAGAGAAGCTGCCGGGGGAGGAGACGGTGTGAGCGGCCGGCAGCCCCCGGCACAGCCCCCTGCGGGTCAGGGCTGCCGTGGGGTGTCGGCCGTGTGCAGGGCGATGGGTGCTGGGGCCACTCACCACCTCTCTGCTCCTTCGGCCTCCTGCTCTTCTGCCTCATCAGGACCACCTTGTTGTGCAGGTCCTGCACCAGTTTCTTTGCCTTCACCCAATGCCCCGACAGAAGTGTCTGCAGGAACCCCAGGGGCTGGGTGAGACGGGAGCAGCTCCCGGCCCACGCCACAGCCCCCCACGCCCTCCACACCCCACGCGTAGTGCACTGCGGTGCAGTGTGGTGCGGTGCAGCGGTCACCTACCGAGAGCCAGTCCCATGACACGATGAGAAACAACGCGACACCCAGCACTAGCATCACGTAGGCAGTGACCCAGCGGTTCATGGCGCTGTGTTCGCTGTGACCGCCAGGGAACTGTCTGCTCCCACGGGCCGGACGCCCCCTTTATATAGCCCGGCAGGCAGAGCCCCCTTTGTGACATCTTGGGGCAGGCAACGCCCCTTTTGAGACACCGTTGTCAGGCAGAACGCCCTTTGTGACACCCGGCAGCCCCCCGTGCCCGTCTCCAGCAGCTACGAGCAGATGGAATCGTGGAATCGTTGACGTCGGAATAGACGCCCAAGTCCAACCGTGGACCCAACACCACCGTGCCGATCAATCATTCCTACGAGTGCCACATCCACACGGTTTTTGAACACCTCCAGGGACGGCGACTCCACCATGTTGTTGTCCCCCCAGCGCAGGATGAGGACGTAGTCCCCCTTCTCCTCGACCGTGGAGGTGACGTTGCAGACCCGGTTGCTGGGGCCACCTGAGCCTGCGAGGAAGGCTGGGGGGCTCCTGGCCTCTCCCTGCCCGTGGGACAGCTCTTCTCCAAGAGCACTTTCTGACACCCCACCGTGGGAATACGAAATCCATGTTGTTCTACAGGAGGCCCAGGAGCATGAAGAGGAGAGAACAAGTAACGGCTTTCAGACCTGCAGAACCTCACGCTTTCCAAGGCAACCTGAACCCAACCGCTGTGGCTGCCACACTGCGGACAGAGGCAGGAACAAAGCTCTGGAGGAAGAACGGAAAAGGAAAGGAAAGGACCAAGGAAGGAAGTGATGCGATGTCTAGGCTGGTTCTTGGCTTGCTTTCTGTAGCTTGTCCCACACCTTGCGCACAACTTGGCCATCCTCTGGTGGTGGCAAGCAGCACGTGAATGGCTGCACCTGCCCATCTCGAGCGACTTCTCTTCTACCCGTCTTTCTCCAACCGGGGGGTCTTGCTTTGGTCCCTAGTGTCCCCAGAGCCTTGGGGAAGAGGAGCAAAAGGGTACCTGTGCTGAGAAACAGTTGCCCGGTCGTGCAGCACGGTGGGAAAAGTGGCCAGAAACCCCTTTGCCCTTTGGTTCTTCTGCCGAAGCCTTAATGCTGCCGACAAAGCTCATGGGCAGAGCCCAGAGATGTGGAGATCCCTGAACAACGTGTCCCTGGGGGTCTCCACAACTCCTCTCCCCGCCATGGACTGCCCTTTGCTTCCCGCCTGGGTGTTGCTGCTTGGGTTGTTGAGGGGTCCCAGGTGCCTCTTTAGCCGGCCCCTGCGGATCTCCTTCGGGCTGTGCCACTGCGGGGCAGGTTGGCTGGGCTTAGGGAGACCCCCAGGACACGGGCACGTGGCAGCGTGTCACAGGGCCCTTTGTGACCCGCCATGATCCGAGCGCTGCGGATTGGACGGCGCAGGGCAGCGTGTCACAAGGCCCATTGTCACCCTCCAGGATATGAGCGCTGGCGGTGACGCAGCCACCCCACATTGCCCGGAGGACGGGACAGGACAGGGCTGCGAGGAGCCCCTGCGCAGCCACCTCCTTCCCTTCCGACCCACGTCTGTGGCACTTTTCCCAGGCGTCTCCCGTCCCCGTGGCAGGAGCCCTCGAGGCCAGGCCTCCTCAGTGGCATGGCAGAGAGACCCCCCAGCATGCCCTGGCCGGAGGAGGAGGAGGAGGAAGGTGCTGGCACTGCCCCAGCATTGCAGCCTGATGAGGAGGAAGAGGTGCAGCCTCTGCAGGCTGGTGAGTGGCTGAGCTGGGCCACAGGGCTAGTGGCTGCAGCCAGCTCAACCCCATCCCATCCCATCCCATCCCATGCCATCCCATCCCATCCCATCCCATGCCCTGTGGACATCCGCAGGGAAAGAGGGGGCAGGGCTGTTCCCCACGGCCACGCTTTGCCCATGCTCCACCCAATGGGCAGCCCCAGCCCCAACCTGCAGCCAGAGAGAAGGGGTCCCCACCAGCCCCAGTCCTGGGGCTGCCCCTGCCTGCAGAGGGCAGGGCCCTCGGCTCCCTTCTCCAGCCTCTCCCACAGCCCCTCAGCTCTGCCTGTGCTCGGGCTTTGCCAGATCCACCCACTCGGGACCTGCCAGAAGAGGAAGAGGAGCAGGAGCAGGAAGACACCCGTGTCCGCTTCCACAGGAAAGCACAGGTACCGACAGCCGTGCTCGCCTGGGCTGGGCCTGCTCTCACTGGTCAGCCCAGCACCACCGCTGGAGCACTTGAGGGGACATCCTCCTCTTCCCTGCCCTTCCTTCACCTGCAGATGCTTTGGGAATCCCTCCAGCCCGCTGAGCGTGAAGCCACCACCATCGCGTCCATCAAGCACATGACAGACTCTGACTCGGTCGATGCAGAGGTTCCCGCTGCCATGCTGGATGTGCTTGTGGGAAGCGACCCCTCCAGTTTGCAGCAAGTAAGTAGCCTGTGGCCCCCCCAGGGATCCTGTGCCCCTTGAAGCCCAGGTCCGCTGGGCACCTGACAGCTTCTTAGGCCAGCAGAGGGTGGTGGGACGGGAAGCACTTCTCGGGGGAAGCTGGGGAAAGGGTTTGCTCTGGCAGCACTCCAACCCTCAGCCATGTCTCCTTCAGGTGCCGAGAATTGTGAGGTGCATCTACTGGTGGCTCGTGTTCAACACGGAAGGGGCTGCTGAGCACAGGCTGGACGGTGCCCTTCTGGAGCTGACCCGCGTGCACCCCCATGATGTGGTGGTGACCCTCCTGTGCTGTAGTCCATCGTGTGACACGTATGCAGCCCACCTGCCTCGAGGGCTCAGGGCTCACTTTTAGACCTTTAGAGCCCATCAGGCTGTAGAACCTGCCCCTGGCTGCCAGCCTGGGACCCCGCGGTTGCCCGGGCCACGGTGCTGTGGCCGAGACCGCGCTGACACGGAGCTCTGGGCTTGCAGAGCTGCTGCGACCATGTGGAGGGCGATGGCGTCCGAGACCGTGACTGCCGAGAAGGTGCTGCTGGAGCTGCTCTGCGTGCTGGAGGACTGGCCGCTGCACAGCACGTCCACCTCCGATGGGAACGACAGCGACGTCTTTGCCCTGGCCGTGAGTTTCTGGACCAGGCCTTTGCTCGCCCCCAGGGTCGCCTCTCTGGGCAGCTCTCCAGCCTGTGCCACCGCTGCATCCCCCTGCCTCGCGTGGTGGGCTGGGAACATGGCTTAGGGGCAGGTTGAGGGGCAGCCGGGCCAGGTGCTCCCCCTGCGTCTCCCGTGGCCCCAGGCAGCGCCTGAGCCTCACCCTCCTACGCTCGGGCCCTGCCATGGGGACGTCTTGGCACTGAGCACTGTCTCTGCGTGTTTTCTTCCCTGCAGGCAACCAGGGTGCTGCGGGAGATCCTCCGGCCAATGCTCTTCTTCCGAGGGTGGCTGAAGAAGCATTTCCCCCGTCTCTTCCTGGCTCTGCTCTTCCAAATTTTCTTCAGCACAGAGCAGATGCCAGAGGAGGTTGAAAGGTTCTGGAGGGAATGCCAGGAGGAAGACTGCCTTCCCACCACCCCCAACAGGTGCTCCACCCCAGTCCTCCCATCCCTCCCACGGCCCCGGGGCTGCGGCCAAGGCTCCCAGCGTGACCTGGGCTTTGCTCTGCACACAGGTTTGCAGTGCTGACCCTGAAAACGCTGCTCTGCTGTCTTGACCTTGAGGACGTGGTGTTTAAAGTGGAACGTAAGCGTGGCTGGGACACACTCCTCAAGGCAGAGACCAGACACTGGGCAATGGGTCTGCTGGCCAGGTGAGAGACCTCTTCTCCCCACTCCCCCTGCCATTCCTCCCTTGCAGATAGGGCACCCCGCCCAATCCAACCCCTCGGTCACGGAGCTGATGGGCAAACTCAAGGGGATGAAGAGAGTCTGTAGATCTTGGAAGGAGGGGATGGCCGCTTGGGAGGACTGTAGGACTGTTGTCAGAGGACGTAGGGAGGCAACTAGGAAAGCTAAGGCCTCCTTGGATTTCAGCCCTGCAATGGAGGTCAAGGACAGCAGAAAGGGCATCTTCAAATACCCTGCAGACAACACTAACACCAGAGGCACTGCAGGCCCACTGCTGAGCGAGGCGGGTGCCCTGGTGACAGAGGATACAGAGAAGGCGGAGGTACCGAATGCCTCCTTTGCCTCTGTCTATCCTGCTGGAGCCTGTCCTCAGGAGCCGCAGAGCCCTGAGGCCCCAGAGGAAGTCAGGAGAAAGGAGGAGTTTGACTGGGTCGGTGAGGACTGGGTTGGGGGTCAGTTAAGCAAGCGGGACACACGCAATCAATCCGTGGGCCCCGACGGGATGCACCCACGGGTGCTGAGGGACTTGTCACCAAGGGATAGCTCAGCATACTGGAAAAGCCTGGGAGAGGTGGGCGCACAGGAGCAGCCACCTCCCAAAACGCCGGCGTGCCCTCCGGTGGGGCCTGGGCTGACGGCTGAGAGCAGGGGGCCTGTCTGCAGGCAGCCCCACCGAGGGCATCCTGCCGGGGCAACGCAGGAGGCGCTGAGGGCCAGTGACAGAGCGTGGGGGCATGAGTCCTGCTGGTGCTGGGCACTGCCTTTCTCCTGGGAAGGGGTGGTGGGGAAGGAGCAGGCCTCGGTGAGTCACTTCCAGGAGAGGTTTGCCCACGGTGCCGCCTTCCCCCTGCAGGGAGATGCGCAGACTGCCGAGCAGCGTACGCTCCCGGCTCTCGTGCCACCTGGTCGAAGCGCTCTGCAGGGAGGAGCTGCGCTGGGAGGTCCCCACCATGGCGTTCCTTGTCGAGGTGAGCCCGATGGCAAGCACCGCCGCGCTGAGCTGCCTCCCACCACTCTGCCCTCTCGGAGCTGCAGCTGCGGGGGGAGCCCAGTCAGAGGGGCTGGGGCAGAGGGTGGGCTCCGCCGCGTGCCCTTGGCCCCTTGCTGCTGGGGCGACACTTGTCCCCACCTGTGTTTCTGCCCGCTCTGTGCCAGCTCTCGCTCTGCCGTCACGGCTCCTCCCAGGCCCAGGAATCAGAGGCTGCCGAGGGCTGGCACAGAGCGGAGTGGGCGAGCGCCCTGCGCCCTGTGCCCCGCGGCGCAGGGCAGGGAGCCCAGGGGCTCTGCGCAGCCACTGCTGCCGTCGGGCTCAGCTGCCTGGGACGGTGCCCGTGCCCTGTGCTGGGGCCCTGCTGGCCCGGCAGGCCTGTCACTGCTCCGTGGGTTTCAGCTCCTGGCCTGCCCTGACGTCACGGGATGGGGTGACTGCATGCTGGAGCTCGTCCCAAGGTTCCTGCAGGGGGAGAGCAGAGAGATGCATCGCCTGGTGCTCAGAGTCCTCCTCGTGCTCTGCAAGACACCCTCGATGGTGAGAAGGGGGGCAGCCAGCTGAAGCCGTGCTGGCACGTGGGGCTGCGGAAGGGGGGCTGGGTAGCACCGTAGCTGGGACTTGGCTGGGCTTCGGGACCTGTGGCAGCTGCTCCCAGCGCCCCTGCCTCCCCGTGCACTGGCCCAAGTCCTTCGGGGCAGGCATCGGGCTTCTGGGCAGCGTGGCGTTGAGCCGCCAGAGCAGTTTGGGCAACGCAGCCTTTCAGGGCTTCACACTACGGCGTCGTGTTCCACACAGGCCCTCAAAGTGAAGCACCACCTGCTGCGAAGGCTCGTTCAGCTGCTGCAGGATGCAGATGCCGAGGTGGTCGGGATGACCCTCTCTGTTTTCAGCAAGGTGCTCCCGGCCAAACGCTGCCTACCTGCCAGCCCCACCATTCTGCAGCTTGCTCTCACGCTCCGGCTGCTCTTTGACCACGTAAGGCTTTGTGACCCCACCACGGGGGCTGGCGGCTGCCCGGACACATTGTGCCCTGCGGATCTTCAGAGCCGTGCCCAGGCGGGCCTGCAGCATCCCGTGCTGAGGTCTTGCCCTCTTCCTTTCCACCAGGAAGGCAACCATGTGCAGCTGCTCTCCATTTGCCTCTTCCAAGAGGTGATGGCACTTGTAGCGAAAGGCGGAAGAAAGCCACTGAAAAGGCATGTGGTCGGGAGCCTGCTCCCGCTCTTCTTCCACTTGCACAACGAGAATAAGCACGTGGCAGAGGTGAGGATTTCCGACCTCCACATGTCCAAAGACTTTTGCAGCTCCACCTCCGGGAGGTGGCTCCGCCGCCTCCTGCCCTGGTGCCTCTCGGACCGCAGCGCTCCAGCCTCCCCCTGCCCTTGGCCACAGAGCAGCAGCTCTGGGGGACCCCTGTCCCGCTGCCCCGGCTGCCCCAGGTGCCCGAGCTGGGGGCTGCCCCACTCCTCCGCCCGGGCACCGAACCCGCTGGCGGACGCGTTCCCCAGCTGCTGCCTCTTCCCAGCAGGGGCCAGGAAAGGCCCCGAGCCTGGCACGGGTGCAGGGGACGCAGGTCCTGTGCCCTGGGCAGCGGTGCCATCTCCCCGTCTCTGCTGCTCTGCAGGCCTCTCGGGAAGCCCTGCGTGAAGCTGCCGAGTTCCTCAAGAAGCGGAAGCTCGCGCTGCTGTTGGAGACGGAGCAGACAGGGGCCGTGGGCGAGTACCTGGTAAGGATGGCCGCGAAGCCCCAGATGCGGCCTGTGCGAGCCCCCTGCCCCCAATGCCCGGTGTGCGGGGCTGGCAGCTGTGCCCCTGCCCACGGCTGCAGCCCATCGCCGCCAGCCTGCACCCCACACGCTCCCTCCCCGCGGGCTCGTCTCCAGACTCCTCTCCCTCCCTGAGCCCGGGGGTGCCAACAGAGCCCTGGCCCAGCTGGGCTTTGGCAGAGGGTGGCACCGTGGATCCCCGGGGAGCACCCAGCCCCCTGCCTCCTCCAAAGCCCGGCACCAGCTGGCTGCTGGCCGGGGGGCGTGTGTGTCCCGGCAGGGGAGGCCAGTCCTGGGGGCAGGGACTGCCCGCCAAGGGGGACACGGCACCAACCCTTCCCTCCATCCCCTCGTCCTCTCTCCAGCTGGCAGAGTACAGCGGCAGAGCAGGCGAGTACCTGCACCAGTCCCTGCCGTACCTGCTGAGCCCACAGGAGTCCGTGCGAGAGGCGGCCGTCAGGTTCATGGGTGAGCCACGACCCCCCGGGGTCCCTCCCTGCCCCACTGCAGCTCGGCCCCAGCCCCGCCCGCTGCACCGGCAGCAGCAATCGGCCCTGCAGCTGCAGAGCCCCGAGCAGCCGGTGCGGGGCCAGGGCCCCCACGGGTCGCCCTGCTGCCCTCTCCCACCCCTGCCCTTGGGCGTCACGCTCGGGGAAGGCCCTGGGCTCAGCCCTGCCAAGGGGAGGGAAGCGGGTGGCTGGGCTGGCGGGGGGCAGCCGTGCTGCTGGGGCCAGCGGGGTTTGTGACGGGCTGGGTGTTCCTAGGGCTCCTCGGACACCGTGGCAGGGGGCAGCGGGAAGAACTCCACGTCATCTCCAAGGGTGAGTGAGGGCAGCGGGGCGGCAGCAGGGGCTGGCAGGGAGGAAAAAAGACCCCGGGCAGGGAGATGGGAGCCCTGTCTGGGCAGGGCTCTGCTGCCTGCGCGGACGACGAGCGGCACGGGCAGAGCAGGCAGAGATTTCAGGGGCACGTGGGGTCTTTGTGGCCAGCACCTTCCGGCGGCTCCCTCCTGGCCGTGGGAAGAGCTGGGCGGGTGGCCCTGACAGGAGGGGTTCCTGGGCTCCCCGCCGATCCGCGCTCTGCCTGATCTGACCTGGGCTCTGTCCCTCACTCTTCCAGTCCTTCAAGGCATGACCTACGACATCAGCCTCTCCGTGTCGAACCTGGCGGCTGAGACCCTGCTGCAGCTAAGAGCTGCCGAGAGCAATCCTTCCTCCCGATTCCGGCCGCTGCAAGACCGGCTCCGCGGGGCGTGGAGGAGGCTGCGCTGCCTGTGCTGCTGGAGCTGTGTGCAGAGCTGACGCCAGGGCCCCCACGGGCTCTGCCCTGAACAAACAGTCCTGTTCCTTCACCTCGTCTGTGCGACTTTCCTTGGGGAGAACGAAACGGCGGAGGAGAACCCAGGTGCTGAAGCAACTGGGACCCTCGGGAGAGAGTGACCAGCCATGCCCGCTTTCCAGCAGCCGGTGGCGGCGCCGGACAACGTCGACCCCCTGTGGCCTGGCCACAGGCGCCAGCTGCTCTGCTGGCCTGCGAGAGCAAGAGGAGAGGCGAGGAAAACCTTCTGCCTCGCAGGCCCGCGCTCTTCAGCGCTCGCCTCTCCTGTGGCAAGGGGTGGCTCTGGTACGGCCCGCAGCTCCAGGCCGTTCCTGTCCCCGCGGCCTCTGGCCCACGGGCACTGGAGCTGCAAAAGTCTTTGGCCACAAGAGCTGGGTGAAGAGACGGAGTGGACGAGGGCGGCCTTAACGGGATCGTAGGAGCACGCTGTGCTGCAGGAGGCAGAGGAGAGAGCTGCGCTGGGAGAGAAGCCCCTCGGCCCTGCTCCGCTGGGTGACAGCCTCTTTCTCTGCTGGCCAACGTGCCTTCCCACGAGGGCTGGGTGCCCGAGGGGTGGGTGCCGCAGGCTCTGCCCCGGGCGCGGGAGCGTCCCGCGCCTGCTCTGGTGGCTGCTGTGGCAGCTTGGTTCCTTGAGGGGGGCAGGGACTGGCGCTCCCAGGGTGAGTTCTCAGCGTGACACGGACACTCCCCTCCAGCCCTTCAATCCGAAAGTGCCCGTGGGCCCTCCCCGGGAGCCACGGACAGGAGAGAAACGCTCCGTTAGCCGAGCCTGGTTTAAACAGCCACATCCCGGCCATTGCTTTGCCACCTCCCAACCCCCAGCGCTGCAGCCAAGAGACCCCCGTGGTCTGCAGCGACCCGTTCGGTGCGTGTGGGACCGCTCAGGGAAGGAAGCCCAGAGCCAAACACGCAGGGGACCCAGGTGCAGCAGCCGAGAGGGATGTCCACCCTGGGAGCCAGGAAGCCGCCCCTGCCCAAGGAGGCTCCCAGGCAAAAATGCTGTGATGGCCAGAGACAGGGGGGGACGGAGCAGCACACCCACTCCGTCTTGAACCGACTTTGGAAGGGCAGGGAGAGCTGAGATGGCTGCCAGGAGCCGGCCAGCGAGGGGCTGAGGGTGAGAGGGGCAACACTCTGGCTTCAGTTTTCGAGAGGAGAGAATGGAAATGCAGGGGGACTTTCTTCTTTGGCACCGTCTCCCGCCGCATTCTCCTAGGGAAGCCACCGCTCGTGGCGTACACAGGTGCCCTCGAAGCTGAGTTCAAAACCGGCTGCATGGCCGGGCCCAAAGCGTGCTGGGGAATGGAGTTCAACCCAGCTGGCGGCTGGTCACAAGGGGTGTCCCCCAGGGCTCAGTCCTGGGACCAGTCTTGTTGAACACCTTTATGGACGGTTTGGATAAGGGCATCGAGTGCTCCCGCAGGGAGCTTGCAGATGACACCAAATTGGGTGAGAGTGTTGGTCTGCTGGAGGGCAGGAAGGCTCTGCAGAGGGATCTGGACAGGCTGGATCGATGGGCTGAGGCCAGTGCCGTGAGGTTCACCAAGGCCAAGGGCCGGGTCCTGCCCTCGGGTCACACCAACCCCCGCAGCGCCGCAGGCTGGGGAGGAGCGGCTGGGAAGTGCCCGGCGGGAAAGGGCCTGGGGGTGCTGGTCGGCAGCCGGCTGGACACGAGCCGGCAGTGCGCCCAGGTGGCCAAGAAGGCCGGCAGCATCCCGGCCTGGATCAGCCATGGGGTGGCCAGCGGGAGCAGGGAGGGGATCTGTACTGGGCACGGGTGAGGCCGCCCCTCGAATGGTGGGTGCAGGTTTGGGCCCCTCCCTGCAAGAAGGACATGGAGGGGCTGGAGCGTGTCCAGAGAAGGGCAACGGAGCTGGGGAGGGGTCTGGAGAACAGGTCTGTGAGGAGCGGCTGAGGGAACTGGGGGTGTTCAGCCTGGAGAAGCGGAGGCTGAGGGGAGACCTCATCGCTCTCTGCAGCTGCCTGAGAGGAGGCTGTGGTGAGGGGGGGTCGGTCTGTTCTCCCAAGGAACAAGCGACAGGACGAGAGAAATGGCCTCAAGTTGCACCAGGGCAGGTTTAGATTGGACAGCAGGAAAAGCTTCTTTACCGAAGGAGTAGTCAACCATTGGAACAGGCTGCCCAGGCAAGTGGTGGAGTCACCATCCCTGGAGGTGTTCAACAACCGCGTAGACGTGGCGCTTCTAGACACGGTTTAGTGGGCACGGTGGTGTTGGGTTGACGGTTGGACGTGACGACCTCAGAGGTCTCCTTCAGCCCAATGATTCCATGACTCTGTGACTCTGACATTCTAACCACATCTCAAAAGAAAGAGCAGGGCTTACGGGGCCACGCAGCAGGCCCACGGACGTGCCTGGCAGCCCTTCATCTTTCCTCCTTTCCTTCCCCAAAGGCCATCGCTCACCAAAAGAGGGAAATGAACCCCCGCCTCACCGCCCAGCCCTCTCAGCAGCCGTCCACAGCTGGTTACACCCATCCCTCCACACCGTCATCCTTTCCAGGCGGCCGCGGTCGCTTTGGTGGGTTTCACACCTCCCCGCAAACCCTACTCCTAGGCAGCTGCTCTGCTCCAGCGTGGCACTGGAGAGGTGGCTCTGGGGCTGACCACAGACTGGGCTGCTGTCTCCACCTGGTGACAGAAAGGCTGTGCTGGCAACCAGGGAGCTCGACGGCCGAGAAAGGGGAGACCAAATGAAAGACCGAAGCAGCGGCTCCTGCGGCGGCTGCGCAGAGGACACGACTGCAGCGGGGCTTCGGGTTTGGCTCGCAACCTTCCGGGGCACCCGGGGTTTTGGCACAGGCTGCCAGATGAACGGGGCGGTGTTCACGTCTACACGCATCGCTGCGTTTGCGGCTGGGTCCGTCCGTGTGCTTGTAAACACACGGGTTGTCGCTGCAGAGGTAAAGGGACGTCATGTCTCGAGACCTTGGGGACTTCAGAAGGAAACGCCCCCCTTTCATCCCCTGCTGTCGCCTTTCCAGCTTCCTGTCGTGATGACAGGGATTCAAGGGAGAGGGGATGTTGCTGAAAGCCCTTGCCCATGGCGTAGCCTGAAGGACCCGGCCTGTAGCTGAGGCTCGAACTAACGGCATTTTCGGAAACAGCAGCATGTTCTTCCAGCCAGCGACTGCTCCCAGCAGTGACAAGGCCTGATGGTTATAGTTCGTACCAAGGGATGGGATGCACAGAGGCCCTGGCTTGTTCTTGGAGCGACCGAGGCCACTGCTGAGTCTTGTACCCCGTGTTGGGGTGCCGGGAGGGAAAAGGGTCCCCAGCCCGAAAAAGGCCGCCCCTGCAGGGAGAAGCGAACCGGACTGGTGACCCAAACCTGACCCACCGAGTGTTCCACCCCACGGACGGCACGGTCAGTGCAAAGCTGAGGGGTCACCAGGGTCCATCTCTCTTCTTCGGTGGCGACACCTGAGGAGGGCTCTGTCTGTCCTTCTGTCGTCGATGCCGCCCCGTGCGTCCCTGAATCCAGGGCCTGAGTCCAGCTCCTGCACCCGGTTCCATCGGCTGCCCAGTCCGGCCTGGGACTGCCCCAGTGCCAGCCCTGCAGCGTGGGGGGGACGGGTCGTCATCGGGGTGGGGGGAGTTGGGTTTGGTGTTGGGTTTGTATCTATTTGTACATATTGCGTATATTTCATTATTTCCTTATTCTTATCTTTTCTTTTATTGATACTGTTCCATTAAAGCTGTTTCAGTTTTCTTTTCCAAACCGTAAAGTCTCTCTCCCTTGTTCTCTCTCCTTTTCCCTTTTGGGAGGGCAGAGGGGTTCAGAGAGAGCGTCTGTCACTTGTGAGTGGCCGGCCCAGCCTCGACCCGTGACAGCAGCCCTTCAGCGAGACCTGGTCAGGCTGGAGAGCCGGGCGGGGAGACATTTCATCAACTACAACAAGGGCAAGTGTTGAGTCTTGCATCTGGGAAAGAACAACCCCGCGTCCCAGCACAGGCTGGGGACTGAGCTGTTGGAGAGCAGCGTAGGGGAAAGGGACCTGGGGGTCCCGGTGGACATCAGGATGACCATGAGCCACCAACGTGCCCTCGTGGCCAAGAAGGCCAGTGGCAGCCGGGGGGGTATGAGAAGGGGGTGCTCAGTAGGTCGGGAGAGGTTCTCCCCCCACCTCTGCTCTGCCCTGGTGAGACCCCATCTGGAACAGTGTGTCCAGGTCTGGGCCCCTCAGTTCCAGAAGGACGGGGAACTGCTGGGGAGAGTCCAGCGCAGAGCCCCAAAGGGGATGAAGGGGGTGGAACATCTCCCTCAGGATGAAAGGCTGAGGGAGCTGGGGCTCTTGAGCCTGGAGGAGACTGAGGGGTGACCTCCTCAATGGCTATAAATACGTGAAGGGCGAGTGTCAGGAGGATGGAGCCGGGCTCTGCTCGGTGACGGCCAGTGACAGGACCAGGGGCAACGGGTGCAAGCTGGAGCACGGGAGGTGCCACATGAACATCAGGAAAAACTTTTTCCCTGGGAGGGTGACAGAGCCCTGGCACAGGCTGCCCAGAGAGGTGGTGGGGTCTCCTTCTCTGGAGACATTCCAACCCCGCCTGGACACGTTCCTGTGTGACCTGCTCTGGGTGGTCCTGCTCTGGCAGGGGGTTGGACTGGGTGATCTTTCGAGGTCCCTCCCAACCCTGACACTCTGTGATCCTGTGACTTGTGGGCAACGTGATGGCTGGAGGCCGTCTTGGGCACAGCCATCCCGAGACGATAGAGCTTTGGGTTCCCAGAGAAGTAAGGAGGGGAGTCAGCACAACTGCCACCTCGCACATCCAGAGGGCAGAGTGTGGCCAGTTCAGGAGCCTGGTCGACCCAGTCCCTTGGGAGCAGGTCCTGCCGGGCAGCGGAGCCCCGAGGGCTGGACACGCCTGGCGAAGGAAGCCGTGGAGGCGCAGGAGCCGTCCCCGGGGGCCGAAAGGCGAGCGGAGAGGAAGGAGAGCGGGGCGGCAGCGCCTGGTGGGATGGATCGCCAGGCCGTCAGACGGCCCGGGGAGAGAGCGGCGGGGGGGGGTCTGTGAAGGCCACAGCTCCGCGGGGAGGGGACCCGGGCTGGGCTTGGCCAGGACCTGGGCTCAGCGTCGAGGGGATCCTCTTTCCTTCCAAGAGCTCCGGCCAGTGGTGCGGGTGGCTGGAGGGCCAGCTCCGGGGGTTCTCCTCCTCCTCCTCCTTCTCCCTCCCCTCCGAAGCACCTCCCGGGACCCCCGTCCTGCAGACCGTGGGCTTCCAGCAGCTGCATCCCCTGAATCCCAGGGGATGTCCCAGCCCCTCCTGAGCCCCTCGCATCTGCCCGGACCAGCCGGAGAAGGGCATGGGGGGCTGCCGGGTGTCACAAAGGGCGTTCTGCCTGACAACGGTGTCTCAAAAGGGGCGTTGCCTGCCCCAAGATGTCACAAAGGGGGCTCTGCCTGCCGGGCTATATAAAGGGGGCGTCCGGCCCGTGGGAGCAGACAGTTCCCTGGCGGTCACAGCGAACACAGCGCCATGAACTGCTGGGTCACTGCCTACGTGATGCTAGTGCTGGGTGTCGCGTTGTTTCTCATCGTGTCATGGGACTGGCTCTCGGTAGGTGACCGCTGCACCGCACCACACTGCACCGCAGTGCACTACGTGTCGGGTGTGGAGGGCGTGGGGGGCTGTGGCGTGGGCCGGGAGCTGCTCCCGTCTCACCCAGCCCCTGGGGTTCCTGCAGACACTTCTGTCGGGGCATTGGGTGAAGGCAAAGAAACTGGTGCAGGACCTGCACAACAAGGTGGTCCTGATGAGGCAGAAGAGCAGGAGGCCGAAGGAGCAGAGAGGTGGTGAGTGGCCCCAGCACCCATCGCCCTGCACACGGCCGACACCCCACGGCAGCCCTGACCCGCAGGGGGCTGTGCCGGGGGCTGCCGGCCGCTCACACCGTCTCCTCCCCCGGCAGCTTCTCTCTCGGAGGCACCTAAAAGAGTGCGGAGGTGCAGGGTGACCCTAGAAATTACGTGAGTGCTGGGGGAGACCCCAGATCCTGCCCCAGACCCTCACCCCTGCCCTGCCCCTGCCCGCACTGGGCAGCCCTGCCCACTGGCCGAGGAGGGGGTGCTGCCCGCGGGTCCCGCTGGAGGGGCCGGGGTGCAGCGGGGTCTTCTCTCTCCTCCTCCGCAGGATGAGACCTCGGAGTCATGCAGCAGGAAGTGACCAGCCCCTGACAACAGCGAAGTCGCTGGACGCCATGCACTCTATCCACTCCTCCTTCACTTCACCAGAGTGCATCTCCGCTTCCCTGGGCTCCCCCAAGTCCCTCCCGGGTCCCTGCATTGCAGCGACAGCGGAGCCAGCAGCGTCCCGCTCCAGCCCCAGAGCCACAGCCCTGTTCGCGGCCAAGCACAGGCCTAAGCGTGGCCAGGGGTCCCGGGGGCTGCGCAGGGCAGGCCAGCGTCTGCGGAAGGGCTGTGCCCGGCTGTGGCGCTCCATGACGTCCTGCTGGAGATGCTGCTGCCACACGCCCGCGTCCACACTGGACGACGACATGGAGTAGTGGGACGTGGAAATGGAACCCATTAGATTAGAACCTGGATGTGTAGTCATACACAATTATTAAACATCTTCTCTCTCCCCGGTGGTGTGGTTCACCCTGCGGCTGGGCTGTGAGACCCTCAGTGCCCGACCCCAGCAGGGACCAGCTGGCATCAAGCACCGCTGGCACCTACAGCACGGGGGGTTGGGGGTGGCTGGTACCCCCATGGGTGTGCTGGCACCTGGGGACCTGGGTGGGTGGGAGAAATGGCCCAGCAGGAACCTCATGAAGTTGAGCAAGTGCCAAGCCCAGGCAACAGCAGTGGTGGTGGTGGTGAGGAGCTCCGCTTGCACCAAGGGCCCCGCGTTCCCAGTGCTTTGTCTCTGCAAAGGACAGAGGAGTGATGCTTTCGAGTTCACCGCCAAGCCTTACGGGTTGCTTCGACTGCCGATGTCAGTCCTACAGGATGAAAGAGGTCTGGTCTCCCACATGGGGCCATATTCCAGAGTTGGGGGTGTTGAACCTGGAGAAGAGAAGGCTCCGGGGAGACCTTAGAGCGGCCTTCAGTGCTGAAAGGGGGGGTACAGGAGAGGTGGGGAGGGACTCTGGATCAGGGAGGGGAGTGATGGGCTGAGAGGTGAGAGTTTCAAACTGAAAGAGGGGAGATTGAGATGAGATCTTGGGAAGAACTTCTTCCCTGTGAGGCTGGTGAGGCCCTGGCACAGGCTGCCCAGAGAAACTGTGGCTGCCCCCTCCCTGGCAGCGCTCAAGGAGCAGAAACCTGCTCTAGTGGAAGGCGTCCCTGCCCGTGGCAGGGGGGTGGGACTGGGTGGTCTTCGAGGTGCCTTCCAACCCAAACTGTTCTGCGATTCCAACTGGCAAAATCAGACGAAACGGCAGCTCGAGAACAGAGGAAAAGGCAGCTCGAGAGCCCATCCCTTGCAGTCGCCCCCGGGAGCCTCACCCTCTGCCTTCATTCCGCCCCCCTTCTGCCTTGCTGGCTCATTCCTGCCCCAGCACAGCGCCATTGTGAGCAACAAGTTTCTAATCGAGTTCCTAACGAGCCCTGGCACCCTCTCAGCCACCGTCCGCCCCTCAGCACCCGGCAGGCGCCGAACTTCACGGCATTCCCTGCCGGGCCGGGCCGGGCCGGGCCGATCCACGGCGGCCTCGCTGCCCCTTCGCCGAGGCTCCCCCCCGGCGAGCCCTCGGCATCTCCTTCGGGGTCGGGGCTTCCCGTACGTGCTGCCAGGGCGGCTCCTGCCCGCTCACGGCTGCCCTCGCCCGCTAAGGCAGCGGGGCCGCACCGGGCCCCTCGGCAGGAGGCTGCAGAGCCGAGCACGGCCCCGCTCGCCCCGGCCCGCCACCGGCCCCGGCCCCGCCGCCCGCGCCCGCCGCTCGCCCAAGATGGCGCCGAGCGGCCGGGGACGAAGGACCGGCCCCGCCGCAGCGCGGGCTCTGCCGCCGGGGGCGTGGCCGCGGGAGCTCCGCCCCGCCCGGCTCCCCTCAGCCGCTGCGGCCGGAGCGGCGGCTGCAGCGGGTCCCTGCGGCCCTCGGGGCGGCGGCGGGGCCGGGCCGGCGGCGGGCGGAGGGGGGGGTCCTGACGGGCAGCGGAGCCCCGTGTCCCAGCACAGGCTGGGGACAGAGCTGTTGGAGAGCAGCGTAGGGGAAAGGGACCTGGGGGTCCCGGTGGACATCAGGATGACCATGAGCCACCAACGTGCCCTCGTGGCCAAGAAGGCCAGTGGCATCCGGGGGGGTATGAGAAGGGGGTGCTCAGTAGGTCGGGAGAGGTTCTCCCCCCACCTCTGCTCTGCCCTGGTGAGACCCCATCTGGAACAGTGTGTCCAGGTCTGGGCCCCTCAGTTCCAGAAGGACGGGGAACTGCTGGGGAGAGTCCAGCGCAGAGCCCCAAAGGGGATGAAGGGGGTGGAACATCTCCCTCAGGATGAAAGGCTGAGGGAGCTGGGGCTCTTGAGGTTGGAGAAGAGGAGACTGAGGGGTGACCTCCTCAATGGCTATAAATACGTGAAGGGCGAGTGTCAGGAGGATGGAGCCGGGCTCTGCTCGGTGACGGCCAGTGACAGGACCAGGGGCAACGGGTGCAAGCTGGAGCACGGGAGGTTCCACATGAACATCAGGAAAAACTTTTTCCCTGGGAGGGTGACAGAGCCCTGGCACAGGCTGCCCAGAGAGGTGGTGGGGTCTCCTTCTCTGGAGACATTCCAACCCCGCCTGGACACGTTCCTGTGTGACCTGCTCTGGGTGGTCCTGCTCTGGCAGGGGGTTGGACTGGGTGATCTTTCGAGGTCCCTCCCAACCCTGACACTCTGTGATCCTGTGACTTGTGGGCAACGTGATGGCTGGAGGCCGTCTTGGGCACGGCGATCCCGAGACGATAGAGCTTTGGGTTCTCAGAGAAGTAAGGAGGGGAGTCAGCACAACTGCCACCTCGCACATCCAGAGGGCAGAGTGTGGCCAGTTCAGGAGCCTGGTCGACCCAGTCCCTTGGGAGCAGGTCCTGCCGGGCAGCGGAGCCCCGAGGGCTGGACATGCCTCGCGAAGGAAACCGTGGAGGCGCAGGAGCCGTCCCCGGGGGCCGAAAGGCGAGCGGAGAGGAAGGAGAGCGGGGCGGCAGCGCCTGGTGGGATGGATCGCCAGGCCGTCAGACGGCCCGGGGAGAGAGCGGCGGGGGGGGGGTCTGTGAAGGCCACAGCTCCGCGGGGAGGGGACCCGGGCTGGGCTTGGCCAGGACCTGGGCTCAGCGTCGAGGGGATCCTCTTTCCTTCCAAGAGCTCCGGCCAGTGGTGCGGGTGGCTGGAGGGCCAGCTCCGGGGGTTCTCCTCCTCCTCCTCCTTCTCCCTCCCCTCCGAAGCACCTCCCGGGACCCCCGTCCTGCAGACCGTGGGCTTCCAGCAGCTGCATCCCCTGAATCCCAGGGGATGTCCCAGCCCCTCCTGAGCCCCTCGCATCTGCCCGGACCAGCCGGAGAAGGGCATGGGGGGCTGCCGGGTGTCACAAAGGGCGTTCTGCCTGACAACGGTGTCTCAAAAGGGGCGTTGCCTGCCCCAAGATGTCACAAAGGGGGCTCTGCCTGCCGGGCTATATAAAGGGGGCGTCCGGCCCGTGGGAGCAGACAGTTCCCTGGCGGTCACAGCGAACACAGCGCCATGAACCGCTGGGTCATGAACTGCCTGCAGCTGATCTTGGATAGCGTGTTGTGTCTCCATGTGCTGTGGCAATGCCTCGCGGTGGGTGACCGCTGCACCGCACCACACTGCACCGCAGTGCACTACGCGTGGGGTGTGGAGGGCGTGGGGGGCTGTGGCGTGGGCCGGGAGCTGCTCCCGTCTCACCCAGCCCCTGGGGTTCCTGCAGACACTTCTGTCGGGGCATTGGGTGAAGGCAAAGGAACTGGTGCAGGACCTGCACAACGAGACGGTCCTGATGGAGCCGGAGAGCGGGAGGCCGAAGGAGCAGAGAGGTGGTGAGTGGCCCCAGCACCCATCGCCCTGCACACGGCCGACACCCCACGGCAGCCCTGACCCGCAGGGGGCTGTGCCGGGGGCTGCCGGCCGCTCACACCGTCTCCTCCCCCGGCAGCTTCTCTCTCGGAGGCACCTAAAAGAGTGCGGAGGTGCAGGGTGACCCTAGAAATTACGTGAGTGCTGGGGGAGACCCCAGATCCTGCCCCAGACCCTCACCCCTGCCCTGCCCCTGCCCGCACTGGGCAGCCCTGCCCACTGGCCGAGGAGGGGGTGCTGCCCGCGGGTCCCGCTGGAGGGGCCGGGGTGCAGCGGGGTCTTCTCTCTCCTCCTCCGCAGGATGAGACCTCGGGGTCATCGAGCACGGATTGACCGTCCCTGAGGACTCCGCTGGCACCCAGGGACGCCACGCTCTCGGGGAGCCTCTCTGGGCTCCCCCTGCTCCCTCCCGGAGTCCCGCACTGCTGCGACGGCTCCGGCAGCGCTCCCCTCCAGCCCCACGGCCACAGGAATTCCATTAAATGTTTTCTCTCTCCGTGGCGTCGTGGTTCACCCTGCGGCTGGGCTGTGAGACCCGCTCGGTGCCCGACCCCAGCGGGGACGGGCTGCCATCGAGCACCGCTGGCACGCACAGAACGGGGCGTGGGGGTGGCTGGGGGTGGCCGGGTGGGCACCAAGCCGGCCACCAGCCGAGGTGTGCCCAGGGGTGCCCTGGGCTGCGCGAGGAGGAGCGAGGGCAGCAGGGGGAGGGAGGGGACCCTCGGCTGAGGGGGCTGGGGCTGTTCGGCCGGGAGAGGAGACGGCCCAGGGGGATCATCTCGTCCATGGACACCAACCCCTGCAGGGACGGGGCCAAGAGGACGGACCCGGGCTCGTCCCAGTGCTGCCCGGTGCCAGGACCAGAGGCCACGGGCACAAGCTGCAACCCAGCAGGGTCCCTCTGATCACACACTGAACCCAGTTTCATCTCGAACGATGCCGGGGACCAGCTGGGCAGCCATGGGCAGCCCTTGGCCAGGAGCCCCCCGCTGGAGCTGCCGGCAGGGACTGGGCAAGGGACCGAGCAGGGACCCACACCGTGGCCACCAAACCACCAGGCCACTCCATGCCCACCAGCACACCATGGCCACCAAACCACCACACGCTGGCCACCAATGCATCATGCCATGGCCACCATCCTGCCACACCATGCCCACCATCCCACCACTCTATGTCCACCAACCGCACACACCATGGCCACCAACGCATTATGCCATGGCCACCGAACCACCATGGCCAGCATCCCGCTGCACTATGGCCACCCAACCACCCAGCCACCATCTCTCCACTCCATGCCCACCATCTCGCCACATCATGCCCACTGCCCCACCACAAAATGGCCACCAACCCCCCACACCATGGCCACCAATGCATCAAGTCATGGCCACCCAACCACCATGGCCACCATACTGCCACACCGTGGCCGCCATCCCATCATGCCATGGCCACGAGGGTTCCAATCCTTGGGGGTGCCCATCCCTGGGGGTGCCTGTCCCCCCGCCATGGGGTGCTGATCTCTGGGGGTGCCCACCCGTGGGCTGGGGGGAGGATCCCAGTGCCCCCCGCTCACTCTACGCGCAGGGGGAGGCCCCGCAGTCCATGGCGCTGCTGTGGGGCACCCCACACTCTGGCACCGTCCCCTCGGCTCCGGGAGTGGCTGTGCACCCGGGCAGAGGGATGCCCTCGGAGGTGTCAGAGTGAGCCCCACCAATGCACTCCCCCCCTCCCCAGCACTACACCCCCCTGGCATTGCACCCCCCAGTCCTGCACCCGTGGGGCTGTGGGGGTACCCTAGGGTGCTTGGGGGGTGGGGGTATGACCTCACTGGGGGACCCCAAAGCCCGAGATAGTCCCTTCCCCAAGCACCAGTGTTTGGTGGATGCGCACGCCCCCCCTGGACTCCACCTGGACGGTGTCCTGCCCTGGACCCCCCCATTACACCCCAGGACCCCAGTATCCTGGACCGGCCCCCCCCCCCCCCCCAGACCCCCAGCACACCCCAGTATCCAGCACTGGACCCCCACTGCACGCTCCAGGATCCCCCTCCCATGCCCCCCCCCCCCCCCCTCCAACCTTTTCACAGTGATCACAGCACCCTGAGACTCCCAGTGCTTTATCGGTGGGTCCAGGACCCCTTTGGGACATCCCAGGTCCCCCCCGGACCACAATGTTCTGCCCTGGACCCCCCAGGACCCCCAGCAGATGCCAGTATCCTACCCAGGACCCCCCCAGGACCCCTCCATGGACCCCCCAACTCACATCCCCCCCATTCAACCTCCCCACAGCCATCACAGCACCCTGAGTCTCCCAGTGCTTTATTGGTGGGCCCAGGACCCCTTTGGGACCCCCCAGGCCCTGCCACCTCCCCATCACTGGTGGTGGGTGCCGGGGGGGTTTCAAGGGACGGTGACGTGGTACGGGCTGCCAGGGACGTTGTTGTCCCCCCAGCGCAGGATGAGGACGTAGTCCCCCTTCTCCTCGACCGTGGAGGTGACGTTGCAGACCCGGTTGCTGGGGCCACCTGAGCCTGCGAGGAAGGCTGGGGGGCTCCTGGCCTCTCCCTGCCCGTGGGACAGCTCTTCTCCAAGAGCACTTTCTGACACCCCACCGTGGGAATACGAAATCCATGTTGTTCTACAGGAGGCCCAGGAGCATGAAGAGGAGAGAACAAGTAACGGCTTTCAGACCTGCAGAACCTCACGCTTTCCAAGGCAACCTGAACCCAACCGCTGTGGCTGCCACACTGCGGACAGAGGCAGGAACAAAGCTCTGGAGGAAGAACGGAAAAGGAAAGGAAAGGACCAAGGAAGGAAGTGATGCGATGTCTAGGCTGGTTCTTGGCTTGCTTTCTGTAGCTTGTCCCACACCTTGCGCACAACTTGGCCATCCTCTGGTGGTGGCAAGCAGCACGTGAATGGCTGCACCTGCCCATCTCGAGCGACTTCTCTTCTACCCGTCTTTCTCCAACCGGGGGGTCTTGCTTTGGTCCCTAGTGTCCCCAGAGCCTTGGGGAAGAGGAGCAAAAGGGTACCTGTGCTGAGAAACAGTTGCCCGGTCGTGCAGCACGGTGGGAAAAGTGGCCAGAAACCCCTTTGCCCTTTGGTTCTTCTGCCGAAGCCTTAATGCTGCCGACAAAGCTCATGGGCAGAGCCCAGAGATGTGGAGATCCCTGAACAACGTGTCCCTGGGGGTCTCCACAACTCCTCTCCCCGCCATGGACTGCCCTTTGCTTCCCGCCTGGGTGTTGCTGCTTGGGTTGTTGAGGGGTCCCAGGTGCCTCTTTAGCCGGCCCCTGCGGATCTCCTTCGGGCTGTGCCACTGCGGGGCAGGTTGGCTGGGCTTAGGGAGACCCCAGGACACGGGCACGTGGCAGCGTGTCACAGGGCCCTTTGTGACCCGCCATGATCCGAGCGCTGCGGATTGGACGGCGCAGGGCAGCGTGTCACAAGGCCCATTGTCACCCTCCAGGATATGAGCGCTGGCGGTGACGCAGCCACCCCACATTGCCCGGAGGACGGGACAGGACAGGGCTGCGAGGAGCCCCTGCGCAGCCACCTCCTTCCCTTCCGACCCACGTCTGTGGCACTTTTCCAAGGCGTCTCCCGTCCCCGTGGCAGGAGCCCTCGAGGCCAGGCCTCCTCAGTGGCATGGCAGAGAGATCCCCCAGCATGCCCTGGCTGGAGGAGGAGGAGGAGGAAGGTGCTGGCACTGCCCCAGCATTGCAGCCTGATGAGGAGGAAAAGGTGCAACCTCTGCAGGCTGGTGAGTGGCTGAGCTGGGCCACAGGGCTAGTGGCTGCAGCCAGCTCAACCCCATCCCATCCCATCCCATCCCATCCCATCCCATCCCATCCCATCCCATCCCATCCCATCCCATCCCATGCCCTGTGGACATCCGCAGGGAAAGAGGGGGCAGGGCTGTTCCCCACGGCCACGCTTTGCCCATGCTCCACCCAATGGGCAGCCCCAGCCCCAACCTGCAGCCAGAGAGAAGGGGTCCCCACCAGCCCCAGTCCTGGGGCTGCCCCTGCCTGCAGAGGGCAGGGCCCTCGGCTCCCTTCTCCAGCCTCTCCCACAGCCCCTCAGCTCTGCCTGTGCTCGGGCTTTGCCAGATCCACCCACTCGGGACCTGCCAGAAGAGGAAGAGGAGCAGGAGCAGGAAGACACCCGTGTCCGCTTCCACAGGAAAGCACAGGTACCGACAGCCGTGCTCGCCTGGGCTGGGCCTGCTCTCACTGGTCAGCCCAGCACCACCGCTGGAGCACTTGAGGGGACATCCTCCTCTTCCCTGCCCTTCCTTCACCTGCAGATGCTTTGGGAATCCCTCCAGCCCGCTGAGCGTGAAGCCACCACCATCGCGTCCATCAAGCACATGACAGACTCTGACTCGGTCGATGCAGAGGTTCCCGCTGCCATGCTGGATGTGCTTGTGGGAAGCGACCCCTCCAGTTTGCAGCAAGTAAGTAGCCTGTGGCCCCCCCAGGGATCCTGTGCCCCTTGAAGCCCAGGTCCGCTGGGCACCTGACAGCTTCTTAGGCCAGCAGAGGGTGGTGGGACGGGAAGCACTTCTCGGGGGAAGCTGGGGAAAGGGTTTGCTCTGGCAGCACTCCAACCCTCAGCCATGTCTCCTTCAGGTGCCGAGAATTGTGAGGTGCATCTACTGGTGGCTCGTGTTCAACACGGAAGGGGCTGCTGAGCACAGGCTGGACGGTGCCCTTCTGGAGCTGACCCGCGTGCACCCCCATGATGTGGTGGTGACCCTCCTGTGCTGTAGTCCATCGTGTGACACGTATGCAGCCCACCTGCCTCGAGGGCTCAGGGCTCACTTTTAGACCTTTAGAGCCCATCAGGCTGTAGAACCTGCCCCTGGCTGCCAGCCTGGGACCCCGCGGTTGCCCGGGCCACGGTGCTGTGGCCGAGACCGCGCTGACACGGAGCTCTGGGCTTGCAGAGCTGCTGCGACCATGTGGAGGGCGATGGCGTCCGAGAGCGCGACTGCCGAGAAGGTGCTGCTGGAGCTGCTCTGCGTGCTGGAGGACTGGCCGCTGCACAGCACGTCCACCTCCGATGGGAACGACAGCGACGTCTTTGCCCTGGCCGTGAGTTTCTGGGCCAGGCCTTTGCTCGCCCCCAGGGTCGCCTCTCTGGGCAGCTCTCCAGCCTGTGCCACCGCTGCATCCCCCTGCCTCGCGTGGTGGGCTGGGAACATGGCTTAGGGGCAGGTTGAGGGGCAGCCGGGCCAGGTGCTCCCCCTGCGTCTCCCGTGGCCCCAGGCAGCGCCTGAGCCTCACCCTCCTACGCTCGGGCCCTGCCATGGGGACGTCTTGGCACTGAGCACTGTCTCTGCGTGTTTTCTTCCCTGCAGGCAACCAGGGTGCTGCGGGAGATCCTCCGGCCAATGCTCTTCTTCCGAGGGTGGCTGAAGAAGCATTTCCCCCGTCTCTTCCTGGCTCTGCTCTTCCAAATTTTCTTCAGCACAGAGCAGATGCCAGAGGAGGTTGAAAGGTTCTGGAGGGAATGCCAGGAGGAAGACTGCCTTCCCACCACCCCCAACAGGTGCTCCACCCCAGTCCTCCCATCCCTCCCACGGCCCCGGGGCTGCGGCCAAGGCTCCCAGCGTGACCTGGGCTTTGCTCTGCACACAGGTTTGCAGTGCTGACCCTGAAAACGCTGCTCTGCTGTCTTGACCTTGAGGACGTGGTGTTTAAAGTGGAACGTAAGCGTGGCTGGGACACACTCCTCAAGGCAGAGACCAGACACTGGGCAATGGGTCTGCTGGCCAGGTGAGAGACCTCTTCTCCCCACTCCCCCTGCCATTCCTCCCTTGCAGATAGGGCACCCCGCCCAATCCAACCCCTCGGTCACGGAGCTGATGGGCAAACTCAAGGGGATGAAGAGAGTCTGTAGATCTTGGAAGGAGGGGATGGCCGCTTGGGAGGACTGTAGGACTGTTGTCAGAGGATGTAGGGAGGCAACTAGGAAAGCTAAGGCCTCCTTGGATTTCAGCCCTGCAATGGAGGTCAAGGACAGCAGAAAGGGCATCTTCAAATACCCTGCAGACAACACTAACACCAGAGGCACTGCAGGCCCACTGCTGAGCGAGGCGGGTGCCCTGGTGACAGAGGGTACAGAGAAGGCGGAGGTACCGAATGCCTCCTTTGCCTCTGTCTATCCTGCTGGAGCCTGTCCTCAGGAGCCGCAGAGCCCTGAGGCCCCAGAGGAAGTCAGGAGAAAGGAGGAGTTTGACTGGGTCGGTGAGGACTGGGTTGGGGGTCAGTTAAGCAAGCGGGACACACGCAATCAATCCGTGGGCCCCGACGGGATGCACCCACGGGTGCTGAGGGACTTGTCACCAAGGGATAGCTCAGCATACTGGAAAAGCCTGGGAGAGGTGGGCGCACAGGAGCAGCCACCTCCCAAAATGCCAGCGTGCCCTCCGGTGGGGCCTGGGCTGACGGCTGAGAGCAGGGGGCCTGTCTGCAGGCAGCCCCACCGAGGGCATCCTGCCGGGGCAACGCAGGAGGCGCTGAGGGCCAGTGACAGAGCGTGGGGGCATGAGTCCTGCTGGTGCTGGGCACTGCCTTTCTCCTGGGAAGGGGTGGTGGGGAAGGAGCAGGCCTCGGTGAGTCACTTCCAGGAGAGGTTTGCCCACGGTGCCGCCTTCCCCCTGCAGGGAGATGCGCAGACTGCCGAGCAGCGTACGCTCCCGGCTCTCGTGCCACCTGGTCGAAGCGCTCTGCAGGGAGGAGCTGCGCTGGGAGGTCCCCACCATGGCGTTCCTTGTCGAGGTGAGCCCGATGGCAAGCACCGCCGCGCTGAGCTGCCTCCCACCACTCTGCCCTCTCGGAGCTGCAGCTGCGGGGGGAGCCCAGCCAGAGGGGCTGGGGCAGAGGGTGGGCTCCGCCGCGTGCCCTTGGCCCCTTGCTGCTGGGGCGACACTTGTCCCCACCTGTGTTTCTGCCCGCTCTGTGCCAGCTCTCGCTCTGCCGTCACGGCTCCTCCCAGGCCCAGGAATCAGAGGCTGCCGAGGGCTGGCACAGAGCGGAGTGGGCGAGCGCCCTGCGCCCTGTGCCCCGCGGCGCAGGGCAGGGAGCCCAGGGGCTCTGCGCAGCCACTGCTGCCGTCGGGCTCAGCTGCCTGGGACGGTGCCCGTGCCCTGTGCTGGGGCCCTGCTGGCCCGGCAGGCCTGTCACTGCTCCGTGGGTTTCAGCTCCTGGCCTGCCCTGACGTCACGGGATGGGGTGACTGCATGCTGGAGCTCGTCCCAAGGCTCCTGCAGGGGGAGAGCAGAGAGATGCATCGCCTGGTGCTCAGAGTCCTCCTCGTGCTCTGCAAGACACCCTCGATGGTGAGAAGGGGGGCAGCCAGCTGAAGCCGTGCTGGCACGTGGGGCTGTGGAAGGGGGGCTGGGTAGCACCGTAGCTGGGACTTGGCCGGGCTTCGGGACCTGTGGCAGCTGCTCCCAGCGCCCCTGCCTCCCCGTGCACTGGCCCAAGTCCTTCGGGGCAGGCATCGGGCTTCTGGGCAGCGTGGCGTTGAGCCGCCAGAGCAGTTTGGGCAACGCAGCCTTTTAGGGCTTCACACTACGGCGTCGTGTTCCACACAGGCCCTCAAAGTGAAGCACCACCTGCTGCGAAGGCTCGTTCAGCTGCTGCAGGATGCAGATGCCGAGGTGGTCGGGATGACCCTCTCTGTTTTCAGCAAGGTGCTCCCGGCCAAACGCTGCCTACCTGCCAGCCCCACCATTCTGCAGCTTGCTCTCACGCTCCGGCTGCTCTTTGACCACGTAAGGCTTTGTGACCCCACCACGGGGGCTGGCGGCTGCCCGGACACATTGTGCCCTGCGGATCTTCAGAGCCGTGCCCAGGCGGGCCTGCAGCATCCCGTGCTGAGGTCTTGCCCTCTTCCTTTCCACCAGGAAGGCAACCATGTGCAGCTGCTCTCCATTTGCCTCTTCCAAGAGGTGATGGCACTTGTAGTGAAAGGCGGAAGAAAGCCACTGAAAAGGCATGTGGTCGGGAGCCTGCTCCCGCTCTTCTTCCACTTGCACAACGAGAATAAGCACGTGGCAGAGGTGAGGATTTCCGACCTCCACATGTCCAAAGACTTTTGCAGCTCCACCTCCGGGAGGTGGCTCCGCCGCCTCCTGCCCTGGTGCCTCTCGGACCGCAGCGCTCCAGCCTCCCCCTGCCCTTGGCCACAGAGCAGCAGCTCTGGGGGACCCCTGTCCCGCTGCCCCGGCTGCCCCAGGTGCCCGAGCTGGGGGCTGCCCCACTCCTCCGCCCGGGCACCGAACCCGCTGGCGGACGCGTTCCCCAGCTGCTGCCTCTTCCCGGCAGGGGCCAGGAAAGGCCCCGAGCCTGGCACGGGTGCAGGGGACGCAGGTCCTGTGCCCTGGGCAGCGGTGCCATCTCCCCGTCTCTGCTGCTCTGCAGGCCTCTCGGGAAGCCCTGCGTGAAGCTGCCGAGTTCCTCAGGAAGCGGAAGCTCGCGCTGCTGTTGGAGACGGAGCAGACAGGGGCCGTGGGCGAGTACCTGGTAAGGATGGCCGCGAAGCCCCAGATGCGGCCTGTGCGAGCCCCCTGCCCCCAATGCCCGGTGTGCGGGGCTGGCAGCTGTGCCCCTGCCCACGGCTGCAGCCCATCGCCGCCAGCCTGCACCCCACACGCTCCCTCCCCGCGGGCTCGTCTCCAGACTCCTCTCCCTCCCTGAGCCCGGGGGTGCCAACAGAGCCCTGGCCCAGCTGGGCTTTGGCAGAGGGTGGCACCGTGGATCCCCGGGGAGCACCCAGCCCCCTGCCTCCTCCAAAGCCCGGCACCAGCTGGCTGCTGGCCGGGGGGCGTGTGTGTCCCGGCAGGGGAGGCCAGTCCTGGGGGCAGGGACTGCCCGCCAAGGGGGACACGGCACCAACCCTTCCCTCCATCCCCTCGTCCTCTCTCCAGCTGGCAGAGTACAGCGGCAGAGCAGGCGAGTACCTGCACCAGTCCCTGCCGTACCTGCTGAGCCCACAGGAGTCCGTGCGAGAGGCGGCCGTCAGGTTCATGGGTGAGCCACGACCCCCCGGGGTCCCTCCCTGCCCCACTGCAGCTCGGCCCCAGCCCCGCCCGCTGCACCGGCAGCAGCAATCGGCCCTGCAGCTGCAGAGCCCCGAGCAGCCGGTGCGGGGCCAGGGCCCCCACGGGTCGCCCTGCTGCCCTCTCCCACCCCTGCCCTTGGGCGTCACGCTCGGGGAAGGCCCTGGGCTCAGCCCTGCCAAGGGGAGGGAAGCGGGTGGCTGGGCTGGCGGGGGGCAGCCGTGCTGCTGGGGCCAGCGGGGTTTGTGACGGGCTGGGTGTTCCTAGGGCTCCTCGGACACCGTGGCAGGGGGCAGCGGGAAGAACTCCACGTCATCTCCAAGGGTGAGTGAGGGCAGCGGGGCGGCAGCAGGGGCTGGCAGGGAGGAAAAAAGACCCCGGGCAGGGAGATGGGAGCCCTGTCTGGGCAGGGCTCTGCTGCCTGCGCGGACGACGAGCGGCACGGGCAGAGCAGGCAGAGATTTCAGGGGCACGTGGGGTCTTTGTGGCCAGCACCTTCCGGCGGCTCCCTCCTGGCCGTGGGAAGAGCTGGGCGGGTGGCCCTGACAGGAGGGGTTCCTGGGCTCCCCGCCGATCCGCGCTCTGCCTGATCTGACCTGGGCTCTGTCCCTCACTCTTCCAGTCCTTCAAGGCATGACCTACGACATCAGCCTCTCCGTGTCGAACCTGGCGGCTGAGACCCTGCTGCAGCTAAGAGCTGCCGAGAGCAATCCTTCCTCCCGATTCCGGCCGCTGCAAGACCGGCTCCGCAGGGCGTGGAGGAGGCTGCGCTGCCTGTGCTGCTGGAGCTGTGTGCAGAGCTGACGCCAGGGCCCCCACGGGCTCTGCCCTGAACAAGCAGTCCTGTTCCTTCACCTCGTCTGTGCGACTTTCCTTGGGGAGAACGAAACGGCGGAGGAGAACCCAGGTGCTGAAGCAACTGGGACCCTCGGGAGAGAGTGACCAGCCATGCCCGCTTTCCAGCAGCCGGTGGCGGCGCCGGACAACGCCGACCCCCTGTGGCCTGGCCACAGGCGCCAGCTGCTCTGCTGGCCTGCGAGAGCAAGAGGAGAGGCGAGGAAAACCTTCTGCCTCGCAGGCCCGCGCTCTTCAGCGCTCGCCTCTCCTGTGGCAAGGGGTGGCTCTGGTACGGCCCGCAGCTCCAGGCCGTTCCTGTCCCCGCGGCCTCTGGCCCACGGGCACTGGAGCTGCAAAAGTCTTTGGCCACAAGAGCTGGGTGAAGAGACGGAGTGGACGAGGGCGGCCTTAACGGGATCGTAGGAGCACGCTGTGCTGCAGGAGGCAGAGGAGAGAGCTGCGCTGGGAGAGAAGCCCCTCGGCCCTGCTCCGCTGGGTGACAGCCTCTTTCTCTGCTGGCCAACGTGCCTTCCCACGAGGGCTGGGTGCCCGAGGGGTGGGTGCCGCAGGCTCTGCCCCGGGCGCGGGAGCGTCCCGCGCCTGCTCTGGTGGCTGCTGTGGCAGCTTGGTTCCTTGAGGGGGGCAGGGACTGGCGCTCCCAGGGTGAGTTCTCAGCGTGACACGGACACTCCCCTCCAGCCCTTCAATCCGAAAGTGCCCGTGGGCCCTCCCCGGGAGCCACGGACAGGAGAGAAACGCTCCGTTAGCCGAGCCTGGTTTAAACAGCCACATCCCGGCCATTGCTTTGCCACCTCCCAACCCCCAGCGCTGCAGCCAAGAGACCCCCGTGGTCTGCAGCGACCCGTTCGGTGCGTGTGGGACCGCTCAGGGAAGGAAGCCCAGAGCCAAACACGCAGGGGACCCAGGTGCAGCAGCCGAGAGGGATGTCCACCCTGGGAGCCAGGAAGCCGCCCCTGCCCAAGGAGGCTCCCAGGCAAAAATGCTGTGATGGCCAGAGACAGGGGGGGACGGAGCAGCACACCCACTCCGTCTTGAACCGACTTTGGAAGGGCAGGGAGAGCTGAGATGGCTGCCAGGAGCCGGCCAGCGAGGGGCTGAGGGTGAGAGGGGCAACACTCTGGCTTCAGTTTTCGAGAGGAGAGAATGGAAATGCAGGGGGACTTTCTTCTTCGGCACCGTCTCCCGCCGCATTCTCCTAGGGAAGCCACCGCTCGTGGCGTACACAGGTGCCCTCGAAGCTGAGTTCAAAACCGGCTGCATGGCCGGGCCCAAAGCGTGCTGGGGAATGGAGTTCAACCCAGCTGGCGGCTGGTCACAAGGGGTGTCCCCCAGCGCTCAGTCCTGGGACCAGTCTTGTTGAACACCTTTATTGACGGTTTGGATAAGGGCATCGAGTGCTCCCGCAGGGAGCTTGCAGATGACACCAAATTGGGTGAGAGTGTTGGTCTGCTGGAGGGCAGGAAGGCTCTGCAGAGGGATCTGGACAGGCTGGATCGATGGGCTGAGGCCAGTGCCGTGAGGTTCACCAAGGCCAAGGGCCGGGTCCTGCCCTCGGGTCACACCAACCCCCGCAGCGCCGCAGGCTGGGGAGGAGCGGCTGGGAAGTGCCCGGCGGGAAAGGGCCTGGGGGTGCTGGTCGGCAGCCGGCTGGACACGAGCCGGCAGTGCGCCCAGGTGGCCAAGAAGGCCGGCAGCATCCCGGCCTGGATCAGCCATGGGGTGGCCAGCGGGAGCAGGGAGGGGATCTGTACTGGGCACGGGTGAGGCCGCCCCTCGAATGGTGGGTGCAGGTTTGGGCCCCTCCCTGCAAGAAGGACATGGAGGGGCTGGAGCGTGTCCAGAGAAGGGCAACGGAGCTGGGGAGGGGTCTGGAGAACAGGTCTGTGAGGAGCGGCTGAGGGAACTGGGGGTGTTCAGCCTGGAGAAGAGGAGGCTGAGGGGAGACCTCATCGCTCTCTGCAGCTGCCTGAGAGGAGGCTGTGGTGAGGGGGGGTCGGTCTCTTCTCCCAAGTAACAAGCGACAGGACGAGAGGAAACGGCCTCAAGCTGCACCAGGGCAGGTTTAGATTGGACAGCAGGAAAAGCTTCTTTACCGAAGGAGTAGTCAACCATTGGAACAGGCTGCCCAGGCAAGTGGTGGAGTCACCATCCCTGGAGGTGTTCAACAACCGCGTAGACGTGGCGCTTCTAGACACGGTTTAGTGGGCACGGTGGTGTTGGGTTGACGGTTGGACGTGACGACCTCAGAGGTCTCCTTCAGCCCAATGATTCCATGACTCTGTGACTCTGACATTCTAACCACATCTCAAAAGAAAGAGCAGGGCTTAGGGGCCACGCAGCAGGCCCACGGACGTGCCTGGCAGCCCTTCATCTTTCCTCCTTTCCTTCCCCAAAGGCCATCGCTCACCAAAAGAGGGAAATGAACCCCCGCCTCACCGCCCAGCCCTCTCAGCAGCCGTCCACAGCTGGTTACACCCATCCCTCCACACCGTCATCCTTTCCAGGCGGCCGCGGTCGCTTTGGTGGGTTTCACACCTCCCCGCAAACCCTACTCCTAGGCAGCTGCTCTGCTCCAGCGTGGCACTGGAGAGGTGGCTCTGGGGCTGACCACAGACTGGGCTGCTGTCTCCACCTGGTGACAGAAAGGCTGTGCTGGCAACCAGGGAGCTCGACGGCCGAGAAAGGGGAGACCAAATGAAAGACCGAAGCAGCGGCTCCTGCGGCGGCTGCGCAGAGGACACGACTGCAGCGGGGCTTCGGGTTTGGCTCGCAACCTTCCGGGGCACCCGGGGTTTTGGCACAGGCTGCCAGATGAACGGGGCGGTGTTCACGTCTACACGCATCGCTGCGTTTGCGGCTGGGTCCGTCCGTGTGCTTGTAAACACACGGGTTGTCGCTGCAGAGGTAAAGGGACGTCATGTCTCGAGACCTTGGGGACTTCAGAAGGAAACGCCCCCCTTTCATCCCCTGCTGTCGCCTTTCCAGCTTCCTGTCGTGATGACAGGGATTCAAGGGAGAGGGGATGTTGCTGAAAGCCCTTGCCCATGGCGTAGCCTGAAGGACCCGGCCTGTAGCTGAGGCTCGAACTAACGGCATTTTCGGAAACAGCAGCATGTTCTTCCAGCCAGCGACTGCTCCCAGCAGTGACAAGGCCTGATGGTTATAGTTCGTACCAAGGGATGGGATGCACAGAGGCCCTGGCTTGTTCTTGGAGCGACCGAGGCCACTGCTGAGTCTTGTACCCCGTGTTGGGGTGCCGGGAGGGAAAAGGGTCCCCAGCCCGAAAAAGGCCGCCCCTGCAGGGAGAAGCGAACCGGACTGGTGACCCAAACCTGACCCACCGAGTGTTCCACCCCACGGACGGCACGGTCAGTGCAAAGCTGAGGGGTCACCAGGGTCCATCTCTCTTCTTCGGTGGCGACACCTGAGGAGGGCTCTGTCTGTCCTTCTGTCGTCGATGCCGCCCCGTGCGTCCCTGAATCCAGGGCCTGAGTCCAGCTCCTGCACCCGGTTCCATCGGCTGCCCAGTCCGGCCTGGGACTGCCCCAGTGCCAGCCCTGCAGCGTGGGGGGGACGGGTCGTCATCGGGGTGGGGGGAGTTGGGTTTGGTGTTGGGTTTGTATCTATTTGTACATATTGCATTTATTTCATTATTTCCTTATTCTTATCTTTTCTTTTATTGATACTGTTCCATTAAAGCTGTTTCAGTTTTCTTTTCCAAACCGTAAAGTCTCTCTCCCTTGTTCTCTCTCCTTTTCCCTTTTGGGAGGGCAGAGGGGTTCAGGGAGAGCGTCTGTCACTTGTGAGTGGCCGGCCCAGCCTCGACCCGTGACAGCAGCCCTTCAGCGAGACCTGGGCAGGCTGGAGAGCCGGGCGGGGAGACATTTCATCAACTACAACAAGGGCAAGTGTTGAGTCTTGCATCTGGGAAAGAACAACCCCGCGTCCCAGCACAGGCTGGGGACTGAGCTGTTGGAGAGCAGCGTAGGGGAAAGGGACCTGGGGGTCCCGGTGGACATCAGGATGACCATGAGCCACCAATGTGCCCTCGTGGCCAAGAAGGCCAGTGGCATCCGGGGGGGTATGAGAAGGGGGTGCTCAGTAGGTCGGGAGAGGTTCTCCCCCCACCTCTGCTCTGCCCTGGTGAGACCCCATCTGGAACAGTGTGTCCAGGTCTGGGCCCCTCAGTTCCAGAAGGACGGGGAACTGCTGGGGAGAGTCCAGCGCAGAGCCCCAAAGGGGATGAAGGGGGTGGAACATCTCCCTCAGGATGAAAGGCTGAGGGAGCTGGGGCTCTTGAGCTTGGAGAAGAGGAGACTGAGGGGTGACCTCCTCAATGGCTATAAATACGTGAAGGGTGAGTGTCAGGAGGATGGAGCCGGGCTCTGCTCGGTGACAGCCACTGACAGGACCAGGGGCAACGGGTGCAAGCTGGAGCACGGGAGGTGCCACATGAACATCAGGAAAAACTTTTTCCCTGGGAGGGTGACAGAGCCCTGGCACAGGCTGCCCAGAGAGGTGGTGGGGTCTCCTTCTCTGGAGACATTCCAACCCCGCCTGGACACGTACCTGTGTGACCTGCTCTGGGTGGTCCTGCTCTGGCAGGGGGTTGGACTGGGTGATCTTTCGAGGTCCCTCCCAACCCTGACACTCTGTGATCCTGTGACTTGTGGGCAACGTGATGGCTGGAGGCCGTCTTGGGCACAGCGATCCCGAGACGATAGAGCTTTGGGTTCCCAGAGAAGTAAGGAGGGGAGTCAGCACAACTGCCACCTCGCACATCCAGAGGGCAGAGTGTGGCCAGTTCAGGAGCCTGGTCGACCCAGTCCCTTGGGAGCAGGTCCTGCCGGGCAGCGGAGCCCCGAGGGCTGGACATGCCTCGCGAAGGAAGCCGTGGAGGCGCAGGAGCCGTCCCCGGGGGCCGAAAGGCGAGCGGAGAGGAAGGAGAGCGGGGCGGCAGCGCCTGGTGGGATGGATCGCCAGGCCGTCAGACGGCCCGGGGAGAGAGCGGCGGGGGGGGGTCTGTGAAGGCCACAGCTCCGCGGGGAGGGGACCCGGGCTGGGCTTGGCCAGGACCTGGGCTCAGCGTCGAGGGGATCCTCTTTCCTTCCAAGAGCTCCGGCCAGTGGTGCGGGTGGCTGGAGGGCCAGCTCCGGGGGTTCTCCTCCTCCTCCTCCTTCTCCCTCCCCTCCGAAGCACCTCCCGGGACCCCCGTCCTGCAGACCGTGGGCTTCCAGCAGCTGCATCCCCTGAATCCCAGGGGATGTCCCAGCCCCTCCTGAGCCCCTCGCATCTGCCCGGACCAGCCGGAGAAGGGCATGGGGGGCTGCCGGGTGTCACAAAGGGCGTTCTGCCTGACAACGGTGTCTCAAAAGGGGCGTTGCCTGCCCCAAGATGTCACAAAGGGGGCTCTGCCTGCCGGGCTATATAAAGGGGGCGTCCGGCCCGTGGGAGCAGACAGTTCCCTGGCGGTCACAGCGAACACAGCGCCATGAACTGCTGGGTCACTGCCTACGTGATGCTAGTGCTGGGTGTCGCGTTGTTTCTCATCGTGTCATGGGACTGGCTCTCGGTAGGTGACCGCTGCACCGCACCACACTGCACCGCAGTGCACTACGCGTGGGGTGTGGAGGGCGTGGGGGGCTGTGGCGTGGGCCGGGAGCTGCTCCCGTCTCACCCAGCCCCTGGGGTTCCTGCAGACACTTCTGTCGGGGCATTGGGTGAAGGCAAAGAAACTGGTGCAGGACCTGCACAACAAGGTGGTCCTGATGAGGCAGAAGAGCAGGAGGCCGAAGGAGCAGAGAGGTGGTGAGTGGCCCCAGCACCCATCGCCCTGCACACGGCCGACACCCCACGGCAGCCCTGACCCGCAGGGGGCTGTGCCGGGGGCTGCCGGCCGCTCACACCGTCTCCTCCCCCGGCAGCTTCTCTCTCGGAGGCACCTAAAAGAGTGCGGAGGTGCAGGGTGACCCTAGAAATTACGTGAGTGCTGGGGGAGACCCCAGATCCTGCCCCAGACCCTCACCCCTGCCCTGCCCCTGCCCGCACTGGGCAGCCCTGCCCACTGGCCGAGGAGGGGGTGCTGCCCGCGGGTCCCGCTGGAGGGGCCGGGGTGCAGCGGGGTCTTCTCTCTCCTCCTCCGCAGGATGAGACCTCGGAGTCATGCAGCAGGAAGTGACCAGCCCCTGACAACAGCGAAGTCGCTGGACGCCATGCACTCTATCCACTCCTCCTTCACTTCACCAGAGTGCATCTCCGCTTCCCTGGGCTCCCCCAAGTCCCTCCCGGGTCCCTGCATTGCAGCGACAGCGGAGCCAGCAGCGTCCCGCTCCAGCCCCAGAGCCACAGCCCTGTTCGCGGCCAAGCACAGGCCTAAGCGTGGCCAGGGGTCCCGGGGGCTGCGCAGGGCAGGCCAGCGTCTGCGGAAGGGCTGTGCCCGGCTGTGGCGCTCCATGACGTCCTGCTGGAGATGCTGCTGCCACACGCCCGCGTCCACACTGGACGACGACATGGAGTAGTGGGACGTGGAAATGGAACCCATTAGATTAGAACCTGGATGTGTAGTCATACACAATTATTAAACATCTTCTCTCTCCCCGGTGGTGTGGTTCACCCTGCGGCTGGGCTGTGAGACCCTCAGTGCCCGACCCCAGCAGGGACCAGCTGGCATCAAGCACCGCTGGCACCTACAGCACGGGGGGTTGGGGGTGGCTGGTACCCCCATGGGTGTGCTGGCACCTGGGGACCTGGGTGGGTGGGAGAAATGGCCCAGCAGGAACCTCATGAAGTTGAGCAAGTGCCAAGCCCAGGCAACAGCAGTGGTGGTGGTGGTGAGGAGCTCCGCTTGCACCAAGGGCCCCGCGTTCCCAGTGCTTTGTCTCTGCAAAGGACAGAGGAGTGATGCTTTCGAGTTCACCGCCAAGCCTTACGGGTTGCTTCGACTGCCGATGTCAGTCCTACAGGATGAAAGAGGTCTGGTCTCCCACATGGGGCCATATTCCAGAGTTGGGGGTGTTGAACCTGGAGAAGAGAAGGCTCCGGGGAGACCTTAGAGCGGCCTTCAGTGCTGAAAGGGGGGGTACAGGAGAGGTGGGGAGGGACTCTGGATCAGGGAGGGGAGTGATGGGCTGAGAGGTGAGAGTTTCAAACTGAAAGAGGGGAGATTGAGATGAGATCTTGGGAAGAACTTCTTCCCTGTGAGGCTGGTGAGGCCCTGGCACAGGCTGCCCAGAGAAACTGTGGCTGCCCCCTCCCTGGCAGCGCTCAAGGAGCAGAAACCTGCTCTAGTGGAAGGCGTCCCTGCCCGTGGCAGGGGGGTGGGACTGGGTGGTCTTCGAGGTGCCTTCCAACCCAAACTGTTCTGCGATTCCAACTGGCAAAATCAGACGAAACGGCAGCTCGAGAACAGAGGAAAAGGCAGCTCGAGAGCCCATCCCTTGCAGTCGCCCCCGGGAGCCTCACCCTCTGCCTTCATTCCGCCCCCCTTCTGCCTTGCTGGCTCATTCCTGCCCCAGCACAGCGCCATTGTGAGCAACAAGTTTCTAATCGAGTTCCTAACGAGCCCTGGCACCCTCTCAGCCACCGTCCGCCCCTCAGCACCCGGCAGGCGCCGAACTTCACGGCATTCCCTGCCGGGCCGGGCCGGGCCGGGCCGATCCACGGCGGCCTCGCTGCCCCTTCGCCGAGGCTCCCCCCCGGCGAGCCCTCGGCATCTCCTTCGGGGTCGGGGCTTCCCGTACGTGCTGCCAGGGCGGCTCCTGCCCGCTCACGGCTGCCCTCGCCCGCTAAGGCAGCGGGGCCGCACCGGGCCCCTCGGCAGGAGGCTGCAGAGCCGAGCACGGCCCCGCTCGCCCCGGCCCGCCACCGGCCCCGGCCCCGCCGCCCGCGCCCGCCGCTCGCCCAAGATGGCGCCGAGCGGCCGGGGACGAAGGACCGGCCCCGCCGCAGCGCGGGCTCTGCCGCCGGGGGCGTGGCCGCGGGAGCTCCGCCCCGCCCGGCTCCCCTCAGCCGCTGCGGCCGGAGCGGCGGCTGCAGCGGGTCCCTGCGGCCCTCGGGGCGGCGGCGGGGCCGGGCCGGCGGCGGGCGGAGGGGGGGGTCCTGACGGGCAGCGGAGCCCCGTGTCCCAGCACAGGCTGGGGACAGAGCTGTTGGAGAGCAGCGTAGGGGAAAGGGACCTGGGGGTCCCGGTGGACATCAGGATGACCATGAGCCACCAACGTGCCCTCGTGGCCAAGAAGGCCAGTGGCATCCGGGGGGGTATGAGAAGGGGGTGCTCAGTAGGTCGGGAGAGGTTCTCCCCCCACCTCTGCTCTGCCCTGGTGAGACCCCATCTGGAACAGTGTGTCCAGGTCTGGGCCCCTCAGTTCCAGAAGGACGGGGAACTGCTGGGGAGAGTCCAGCGCAGAGCCCCAAAGGGGATGAAGGGGGTGGAACATCTCCCTCAGGATGAAAGGCTGAGGGAGCTGGGGCTCTTGAGCCTGGAGAAGAGGAGACTGAGGGGTGACCTCCTCAATGGCTATAAATACGTGAAGGGCGAGTGTCAGGAGGATGGAGCCGGGCTCTGCTCGGTGACGGCCAGTGACAGGACCAGGGGCAACGGGTGCAAGCTGGAGCACGGGAGGTTCCACATGAACATCAGGAAAAACTTTTTCCCTGGGAGGGTGACAGAGCCCTGGCACAGGCTGCCCAGAGAGGTGGTGGGGTCTCCTTCTCTGGAGACATTCCAGCCCCGCCTGGACACGTTCCTGTGTGACCTGCTCTGGGTGGTCCTGCTCTGGCAGGGGGTTGGACTGGGTGATCTTTCGAGGTCCCTCCCAACCCTGACACTCTGTGATCCTGTGACTTGTGGGCAACGTGATGGCTGGAGGCCGTCTTGGGCACAGCGATCCCGAGACGATAGAGCTTTGGGTTCTCAGAGAAGTAAGGAGGGGAGTCAGCACAACTGCCACCTCGCACATCCAGAGGGCAGAGTGTGGCCAGTTCAGGAGCCTGGTCGACCCAGTCCCTTGGGAGCAGGTCCTGCCGGGCAGCGGAGCCCCGAGGGCTGGACATGCCTCGCGAAGGAAGCCGTGGAGGCGCAGGAGCCGTCCCCGGGGGCCGAAAGGCGAGCGGAGAGGAAGGAGAGCGGGGCGGCAGCGCCTGGTGGGATGGATCGCCAGGCCGTCAGACGGCCCGGGGAGAGAGTGGCGGGGGGGGGTCTGTGAAGGCCACAGCTCCGCGGGGAGGGGACCCGGGCTGGGCTTGGCCAGGACCTGGGCTCAGCGTCGAGGGGATCCTCTTTCCTTCCAAGAGCTCCGGCCAGTGGTGCGGGTGGCTGGAGGGCCAGCTCCGGGGGTTCTCCTCCTCCTCCTCCTTCTCCCTCCCCTCCGAAGCACCTCCCGGGACCCCCGTCCTGCAGACCGTGGGCTTCCAGCAGCTGCATCCCCTGAATCCCAGGGGATGTCCCAGCCCCTCCTGAGCCCCTCGCATCTGCCCGGACCAGCCGGAGAAGGGCATGGGGGGCTGCCGGGTGTCACAAAGGGCGTTCTGCCTGACAACGGTGTCTCAAAAGGGGCGTTGCCTGCCCCAAGATGTCACAAAGGGGGCTCTGCCTGCCGGGCTATATAAAGGGGGCGTCCGGCCCGTGGGAGCAGACAGTTCCCTGGCGGTCACAGCGAACACAGCGCCATGAACCGCTGGGTCATGAACTGCCTGCAGCTGATCTTGGATAGCGTGTTGTGTCTCCATGTGCTGTGGCAATGCCTCGCGGTGGGTGACCGCTGCACCGCACCACACTGCACCGCAGTGCACTACGCGTGGGGTGTGGGGGGCGTGGGGGGCTGTGGCGTGGGCCGGGAGCTGCTCCCGTCTCACCCAGCCCCTGGGGTTCCTGCAGACACTTCTGTCGGGGCATTGGGTGAAGGCAAAGGAACTGGTGCAGGACCTGCACAACGAGACGGTCCTGATGGAGCCGGAGAGCGGGAGGCCGAAGGAGCAGAGAGGTGGTGAGTGGCCCCAGCACCCATCGCCCTGCACACGGCCGACACCCCACGGCAGCCCTGACCCGCAGGGGGCTGTGCCGGGGGCTGCCGGCCGCTCACACCGTCTCCTCCCCCGGCAGCTTCTCTCTCGGAGGCACCTAAAAGAGTGCGGAGGTGCAGGGTGACCCTAGAAATTACGTGAGTGCTGGGGGAGACCCCAGATCCTGCCCCAGACCCTCACCCCTGCCCTGCCCCTGCCCGCACTGGGCAGCCCTGCCCACTGGCCGAGGAGGGGGTGCTGCCCGCGGGTCCCGCTGGAGGGGCCGGGGTGCAGCGGGGTCTTCTCTCTCCTCCTCCGCAGGATGAGACCTCGGGGTCATGGAGCACGGATTGACCGTCCCTGAGGACTCCGCTGGCACCCAGGGACGCCACGCTCTCGGGGAGCCTCTCTGGGCTCCCCCTGCTCCCTCCCGGAGTCCCGCACTGCTGCGACGGCTCCGGCAGCGCTCCCCTCCAGCCCCACGGCCACAGGAATTCCATTAAATGTTTTCTCTCTCCGTGGCGTCGTGGTTCACCCTGCGGCTGGGCTGTGAGACCCGCTCGGTGCCCGACCCCAGCGGGGACGGGCTGCCATCGAGCACCGCTGGCACGCACAGAACGGGGCGTGGGGGTGGCTGGGGGTGGCCGGGTGGGCACCAAGCCGGCCACCAGCCGAGGTGTGCCCAGGGGTGCCCTGGGCTGCGCGAGGAGGAGCGAGGGCAGCAGGGGGAGGGAGGGGACCCTCGGCTGAGGGGGCTGGGGCTGTTCGGCCGGGAGAGGAGACGGCCCAGGGGGATCATCTCGTCCATGGACACCAACCCCTGCAGGGACGGGGCCAAGAGGACGGACCCGGGCTCGTCCCAGTGCTGCCCGGTGCCAGGACCAGAGGCCACGGGCACAAGCTGCAACCCAGCAGGGTCCCTCTGATCACACACTGAACCCAGTTTCATCTCGAACGATGCCGGGGACCAGCTGGGCAGCCATGGGCAGCCCTTGGCCAGGAGCCCCCCGCTGGAGCTGCCGGCGGGGACCAGCAAGAGCAGGTCCCCGGATACGGGGGGGACACGGGGCCTCCATGCGCTCCCCAATCCTCCGTGGACCCCTCGTCCTCTGCGGGCTCCCTGTCCTCTGTGGACCCCCCTGTACTCCCTGGAGCCCCAGCGCACCCCAGTATTCTACCCAGGACCTCACCTGCACCCCAATGTTCTGCCATGGAACCCCCCCTCCCCCAGGACCCTAGTGTCCTGCCCCAGCCCCCCCTGGACCCCCCAGGACCCCCCCTAGACCCTGGAGTCCTGCCCCTGACCACCCATCCCATTCCAGGACCTGTCCCAGACCCAACCCCCAGGACCACAATGTTCTGCCCTGGACCCCCCAAGACCCCCAGCAGATCCCAATATCCTACCCAGGACCCCCCCAGGACCCCTCCATGGACCCCCCCAACTCACATCCCCCCCCATTCAACCTCCCCACAGTGATCACAGCACCCTGAGTCTCCCAGTGCTTTATTGGTGGGTCCAGGACCCCTTTGGGACCCCCCAGGTCCTGCCACCTCCCCATCACTGGTGGTGGGTGCCAGGGGGGTGGGTGTCAAGGGACGGTGACGCGGTAGGGGCTGCCGGGGACGTTGTCATCCCCCCAGCGGAGGATGAGGACGTAGTCCCCCTTCTCCTTGACCGTGTAGGTGACGTTGTAGACCCGGTTGCCCACGTGCTTGACGTAGACCTCCTCGCAGGGGGTCTTGGGACCGTGGACCCCCACCATCAGCATGTTGGTGCCTGGGGGGGGGGGGGGGAGAACAGCGATGAGTCCTCACTCTGTCCTCGAAACCACAGACCCCACCCTGGACCCCCAGACACCGCCCCGAGCCCCTTCTCTGAGGCATCATGTCCCTCACCAGACCCTCCCTCCCAATGACCCATCACGTCTCCCCCCAGACCCCCCAAATGACCCTTAACCTCCCCTCCCAGGCTTCCCAGAACCCCCCCCTGAACCCCCTGAGACCCCCCTGTTGACCCGTCACCTCCTCTCCAAGGACCCCCCCAAGAACCCCCAGGACCTCCCACAACCCCTGGAACCCTCCAGGACCCCATGCAATGCCCCTGCTGACCCATCACCTCCCCTCCCGGGACCCCTCGAGAGCCCCAGGACCCCCTGAGCCCTCCCTGATGATCCATCACCTCCTCTCCCAGGACCCCTCAAGACCCCCCCAGGACCCCCCAGGGCCCCTCAAGACTCCCCTGCTGACCCATCACCTCCCTTCCAAGAACCTCCAAAGACTCCCCAGGACCCCTCCAAGACCCCTGGAACCCCCACAGGACCCCATGAGATGCCCCTGCTGACCCATCCCCTCCCCTCCCAAGCCCCCCAGGACCCCCCCCCGGGACGCCCCCCACTCACCAGCCTTGCTGCAGTCAACGGTGAAGTGGTTCTTCTGGCCGAGGAAGGCGGTGGCCAGCCCCGGCCCCCGCGCCACCACCTTCCCCGCGTCCGAGGAGAACTTGGGGAGCCCCCCGAAGGCTGGGGGCCCCCGTGCTGCCGCCGACCCCCCTCGCGTCACCGTCTCCACCAGCACCGTCGACGTCTCGTGCAGGCTGTGTCCCCCCGACAGACGCGGGCCTGGGGGCGTGGGGACGCCGTCAGCACCACCCCCCACCACGAGGACACCCCTACCTGGTGACACTGCTCTGGGGACCCCCTCCGGGGAACCCACCACACTGCCGCACCCCTTCCCCCCGCCACAGATCCCCATCACACCACCCTGGTGGTCCCCAGCGTGTCACCCTGGGAGCCCTCCATCGTGTCACCTCAGGGACGCCCCCATCATGTCACCCTGGGGACCCTCTGTCACGTCACCCTGGGGACCCCCATTACACTGCCCTGGGGACCCCCAGTTGTGTCACCTTGGGGATCCACTCACGTCACCCTGGGGACCCCCTGTCACAGCACCCTGGGGACCCCCAGTCGTGTCACCCTGGGGACCCCCTGTCACAGCACCCTGGGGACCCCCAGTCATGTCACCCTGGGGACCCTCCAGCGTGTCACCTTGGGCGTCCTCCATCATGTCACCCTGGGGGTCGTCCGCCATGTCACCCCTGGGACTCTCCAACACCGCCACTCCATTGACCCCTTGTCACCCCACCTCGGGGATCCCCCTATCCCACCACCCTGGAGACCCCTTGTCACCCCACCGCCACCACAGGGACCCCCCCCCCCAGGACCTGTCCCAGTCCCCTCCCAGTCCGTACCGGTGACCTTGGCCTTGAAGGGGCTGCCGACGATGTGGTGGGGGCCGCCGTACTTGATGGAGATGAGGTAGTTGCCGGGGGCCATGGGGGTGTAGGTGACGCGGTGGCCCTCGGCGCACTCCACGCAGTCCAGCTTCACCTTGGAGGGGCCGTCGATGGTGACAGCCAGCGCGCCCGCCCCGGCGTTGGCCGTCTTCACCAGGAACTCGGAGCACACGCCTGCGCCAGGCCGGTCAGGCGCTGGCACCGCGCCACGGACGTGTCCCCACTGCCACCACCCGTGGCCACGTCCCCATTGCCGCTAGCCCGAGCCGTGGGCCCATGTCATGGCTGTGGCACCATTGCCACCACCCCATGGCCACGTCCCCACTGTCACCAACCTTGAGTCGTGGCCCCATATCGTGGCCATGTCCCCCCGTGGTGGTGGCCACGTCCCCATGGCCGTGTCCCCAGTGCTGCCACCCCATGGGCATGGCCACGTCCTCAGTGCCACCACCCCACAGCTACATCCTCATGGCCATGTCACCATTGCCACCACCACATGGGCACAGCCATGTCCTCAGTGCCACCACCCCAGAGCTACATCCCCATGGCCATGTCCCCATTGCCACCACTCCATGGGCATGGCCACGTCCTCAGTGCCACCACCCCAGAGCTACATCCCCATGGCCATGTCCCTAGTTCCACCACCCCATGGGCATGGCCACGTCCTCAGTGCCACCACCCCACAGCTACATCCTCATGGCCATGTCCCCATTGCCACCACCTCATGGGCATGGCCACGTCCCCATGGCCATGTCCCCAGTGCTGCCACCCCATGGGCATGGCCACGTCCTTGGTGCCACCACCCCAGAGCTACATCCCCATGGCCATGTCCCTAGTTCCACCACCCCATGGGCATGGCCACGTCCTCAGCACCACCACCCCAGAGCTACATCCCCATGGCCATGTCCCCATTGCCACCACCTCATGGGCATGGCCACGTCTCTATGGCTCTGTCCCCAGTGCTGCCACCCCATGGGCATGGCCACGTCCTTGGTGCCACCACCCCAGAGCTACATCCCCATGGCCATGTCCCCATTGCCACCACCTCATGGGCATGGCCACGTCCCCATGGCCATGTCCCCATTGCCACCACTCCATGGGCATGGCCACGTCCTCAGTGCCACCACCCCAGAGCTACATCCCCATGGCCATGTCCCTAGTTCCACCACCCCATGGGCATGGCCACGTCCTCAGTGCCACCACCCCACAGCTACATCCTCATGGCCATGTCCCCATTGCCACCACCTCATGGGCATGGCCACGTCCCCATGGCCATGTCCCCAGTGCTGCCACCCCATGGGCATGGCCACGTCCTTGGTGCCGCCACCCCATGGGCATGGCCACGTCCTTGGTGCCACCACCCCACAGCTACACCCCCATGGCCATATCCCCAGTTCCACCACTCCATGGGAATGGCCACGTCCCCATGGCCATGTCCCCAGTGCTGCCACCCCATGGGCATGGCCACGTCCTTGGTGCCACCACCCCAGAGCTACATCCCCATGGCCATGTCCCTAGTTTCACCACCCCATGGGCATGGCCACGTCCTCAGTGCCACCACCCCAGAGCTACATCCCCATGGCCATGTCCCCAGTTCCACCACCCCATGGGCACGGCCACATCCCCATGGCAGCGTCCCCAGTGCTGCCACCCCCCCATGGCCACGTCCCCACCACCACCTTCCCACAGCCGTGGTATTGACCATGGCCACGTCCCCACCACCACCCCTCCCAGCCCCGGGCAGGTCCCCCATGAGCAGTGTCACCTGTGAGGCCGCCCTCGAGGCCGGGGCCGTAGGCGGTGACGAGCCCGGGGTCCCCGGCCTGGCTCTGCTCGCCCACCCGGATGTTGAAGGGGCTGCCGGGCACGTGGCGCCCGTTGAAGCGCAGGTCGATGGAGTGCACCCCGTTCTCCCGCGGCAGGAACCCGATGGCGTACTTGTCTGCGGGGGCCACCACGTCACCGCACGGCCCCGTGTCCCTGTGTCCCCGCGTCCCCTGTGTCCTTGCGTGCCCCGTGCCCACGTCACTGTGTCCCTGCGCCCATGTCCCCACACCCCCACGTCCCCGTGTCCCTACATCTCCTGTGTCACCACGCTCCGTGTCCGCAAACCCCGTGTCCCTGTGTCCCCACACCCCATGTCCCCTCGCCCCGTGTCCCCGCACCCTGTGTCCCTGTCTCCCCATGCCCCATGTCCCCACACCCCATGTCCCCACACCCTATGCCCCACATCCCCACACCATGTGTCCCTGTGTCCCCATGCCCCACATCCCCATGTCCTACATCCCCAGATCCCCACACCCCATGCCCCATGTCCCCGTGTCCCCATGCCCCATGTCGCTGTGCCCCCATGTCTCCTCACACCATGCCCCATATTCCCATGTCCCCATGTCCCTGTGTCCCCATGACCCATGACCCCATGTCCTGTGTCCCCATGGCCCCATTGTCCCCATGGCCCCACACCCCATGTCCTGTGTCCCCATGCCCTGTGTCCCCATGTCCCCACACCCCATGTCCCCGCACCCTATGCCCCACGTCCCCATGCTATGTGTCCCTGTGTCCCTATGCCCCGCGCCCCATGTCCCCACACCCCATGCCCACTGTCCCCATGTCCCCTTACACCATGCCCCATATCCCCATGTCCCCATGTCACTGTGTCCCCACACCCCATGTCCCCCAACCCCATGTCCATATGTTCCTGTGTCCCCATGGCCCCATTGTCCCCACGCCCCATGTCCCTGTGTCCCCATGTCCCCACACCCCATGTCCCTGTCTCCCCATGCCCCACGTCCGCACACCCCATGTCCCCACACCCTGTGCCCCACGTCCCCACACCATGTGTCCCTGTGTCCCCATGCCCCACATCCCCACGTCCCCATGTCGCTGTGCCCCCATGTCTCCTCACACTGTGCCCCATATCCCCATGTCCCCATGTCCCTGTGTCCCCAAGCCCCATGTCCCCCAACCCCATGTCCATATGTCCCCATGTCCCTGTGTCCCCATGTCCCCACATCCCCACACCCCATGCCCCACGTCCCCACACCCCATGCCCCATGCCCCCTGCCCCCATGTCCCCTCACACCATGCCGATATCCCCGTGTTCCCATGTCTCCGTGTCCCTGTGTCCCCACGTCTCCGTGTCCTCATGTCCCTGTGTCCCCATGTCCCTGGTCCCCATGTCCCCACACCCTGTGTCCCTGTGTCTCAATGCCCCACATCCTCATGTCCCCTGTCCCCACGTCCCCTCACAGCATGCCCCATATCCCCATGTTCCCATGTCTCCATGTCCCTGTGTCCCCACGTCTCCGTGTCCTCATGTCCCTGTGTCCCCATGTCCCCACACCGTGTCCCTATGTCCCCACACCGTGTCCCTGTCTCCCCATGCCCCACGTCCCCACACCCCACGTCCGCACACCATGTGTCCCATGTCCCCATGCCCCACGTCCCTGTGCCCCCATGTCCCCTCACACCATGCCCCATATCCCCATGTCCCCATGTCTCCGTGTCCCCATGTCCCCATGTCCCCGTGTCCCCGTGTCCCACCGCTGTCCAGCTCGGACACGTAGCACTCCTCCACGACGCCGGCCGGGGTGTGCACCTTGGCGTCGATGACGCCGCGCGCCCCGTTCAGCTGCACCGCGAAGGACGCCGGCTGGTTCACCGTCACCGTCTCCTGCGGGGACACGGCGCTGGCACACACACCCCTCCCCCTGCCAGCCGGGGAGGGGGGGCTCAAGGGGACAGCGTGGGGGGCACAGGGGTGGCACCAGCGAGGGTTCCAAGGGGGCCACAGGGGCGCAAGGTGGCCCAGGGGTGACACGGGGAGGGACCCAGGGGCTGTGTGGGGAGCCCAGGGGTGCAGAGTGTCAGGGTCGGGGTGGGGGGTGGGGGTGACACCGGGTGTCCCTGGGGTACCTGGAGGCTGGTGACGGTGAGGCGCCGGGCGTCGTCGGAGTGGGAGGCCACGGGCACCACGAAGGGGCTGTCGGGGATGTGCTCCTCGTTGAACTTGATGGAGACCTCGTAGTCACCTGGGGGGACACACGGGGACACCTTCGCACGGGGACATCCTCGCACGAGGGGCCCTTTCCTCCCCCCCCGCCCCCCGGCCCTGGCGCGAGGCCGTGCACGACCCTTGCAGGGGTTTGGGGATGGGGGGTGGGGGCTCCCCCAGACCCACCGGGCTCCTGGACGAGGTAGGAGACGCCGCAGGAGCCGTCCTTGCGGTCCTCGAAGGAGATCTCGGCCTTGCTGGGCCCCTCCACCGCGATGGAGAGGCCCCCGGCCCCCGCCTCCCGCGTCCAGATGCTGAATTCGGCTGGGGAGGGGAGGGGAGGGGAGGGGGGGGACACACACACACAGGGACACCCATGGGTGCCCCCATCCTCTGCTGGCGGCCCAGGGCCAGCGTCACCCCCAGCTGCTGCGCCCCTGCAGCCCTGCACCCATATCATCCCCCCCCCATTGCACCCGTGGCCTCCCACCTGCACCCATATCCCCCTCCTCCAGACCCCCTGCACCCATATCCCCCCTACCCATAGCACCCATACCCCCTGCACCCATATCCCCCCCAAATGCATCCATATCCCCCCCCGATAGCACCCATACCCCCCACCCTGCACCCATATCCCACTCAGCCCCCAACTGCACCCATATCCCCCCACTCATAGCACCTATACCCCCCCCATCACCCAAATCCCCCCATTGCACTCATACCCCCCATCCCCCCCGCCATTGCACCCATACACCCATACACCCCCCCATTGCACCCGTGGCCTCCCAACTGCACCCATATCCCCCTCCTCCAGCTGGACCCAGACCCCCTGCACCCATATCTCCCCCAGCCCCCAAAGCCCCCAACTGCACCCATACCCCCCCCCATAGCCCCCATACCCCCTCAGCTTCACCCATACCCCCTGCACCCATATCCCCCCACCCATAGCACCCATACTCCCTGCACCCATATCCCCCCCAGCCCCCAAAGCCCCCAACTGCACCCATACCCCCCCCATAGCACCCATACCCCCTGCACCCATATCCCCCCCAAAGGCCCCCAACTGCACCCATGTCCCCCCACCCCCATCACCCATACCCCCTCCCACATCACCCAAATCCCCCCCGTTGCACCCATACCCCCTGTCCCTCCCCCATTGCACCCGCGTGTGTGCCCCCCCCCCCCCCCCCCCCATAGCACCCACACCCCGTACCTGGCACGCCGGCCACGCCGCGCTGGAGGCCGGTGCCCCCCGCCCGCACCTTGTGGGCGCCCCCCTCGCCCAGGGGTCCCACGGTGAACTGGAAGGGGCTGCCGGGCACGTGCTGCCCCCGGTACTTGACGCTGACGGTGTGGGGGCCCATCTCCTGGGGCACGAAGCGGACGCTGTACACCCCCGCGCCCCCCGCCACCACCTCCGCCTCGAACCGCTGCCCCGAGGGGCTCAGCACCTGCGCCGACAGCTCCTGCGCCGACGCCTCGCCTGCGGGGACAGCCCCCCCCCCCCCCCCGGGCACCCCGTCACTCCTTGGGGCACCCTGGCACCAAGGGACCCTGGCGCCCCAGCACCGTGTAACCCCGGCACCCTGGTACCCTGGTGCCAGGGCACCTCAGCACCCCAGCACCATACAGCCATGGCACCCCAGCAGTGGGGCACCCTGGCACCACAGCACCCCAGCACCCCACCAGCTTGTAGCCATGGCACCCCAGCAGCAGGCCACCCTGGCACCAGGGCACCCCAGCACCATGTAACCATGGCACCCCAGCAGTGGGGCACCCTGGCACCAGGGCACCCCATCACCATATAGCCATGGCACCCTGGCACCAGGGCACCCCAGCACCCCATCACCATATAGCCATGGCACCCCGGCAGTGGGGCACCCCAGCACCCCAGCACCATGTAACCATGGCACCGCAGCAGTGGGGCACCCTGGCACCAGGGCACCCCATCACCATATAACCATGGAACCATGGCGCCCTGGCACAACAGCACCCTGGTACCCTGGTACTGGGGCACCCCAGCACCCCATCAGCATGTAGCCATGGCACCCCGGCAGCGGGCCACCCTAGCACCTGGCACCCCAGCACCCCATCAGCATGTAGCCATGGCACCCCAGCAGCGGGTCGCCCTGGCACCAGGGCACCCCAGCACCATATAGCCATGGCACCCTGGCCGTGGGGCACCCGAGCACCAGGGCACCCCAGCACCCCATCAGATGTAACCATAGCACCGCAGCAGCGGGGAACCCTGGCACCAGAGCACCCCAGCACCCCAGCACCATATAGCCGTGGCATCCCGGCAGTGGGGCACCCTGGTGCTAGGGCACCCCATCACCATATAACCATGGAACCATGCCACCCTGGCACCAGGGCGCCTCAATGCCCCAGCATCCTAGCACCAGGGCACCCATGACCATATAACCATGGCACCCTGGCACCCCAGCACCCCAGCACCCCATCAGCATGTAGCCATGGCACCCCAGCAGCGGGTCGCCCTGGCACCCCAGCACCCCATCACCATATAACCATGGAACCATGGCACCCTGGCACCCCAGCACCCTGGTACCCTGGTACTGGGGCACCCCAGCACCCCACCAGCATGTAGCCATGGCACCCTGGCAGCGGGACACCCTGGCACCAGGGCACCCCAACACCCCACCAGCATGTAGCCATGGCACCCCGGCAGCGGGACACCCCGGCACCAGGGCACCCCAGCACCCCAGCACTCTGGCACCAAGGCACCCCAGGGCACCCCAGAGCTCCAGCGCCCCGGTACCAGGGCACCCCATCACCACGTAACCACGGCACCCCAGCACCCAGCACCCCACCACCCCACCACCTTGTCACCCCGCCACCCACCGGGGAGCCCCCCGCCACCCCAAGACCCACCAGAGCCCGTGTGCGCCCCCCCCCCCCGCTCCGCGGGGAGCAGATCTCCCCGCGAGCGTGCGCCCTTGTGCAAAGGACGCGCGTCCACTCGCAAGCGTGGGCACGCATGGGCAGGCTTGCACGCCCGCCTGCGCGTTTGCACGCTCGTGCTGAGGGCGTGCACGCCCCCACGAGCGTGCACACCTGCTTGTGTGTGCCTGCAAGCGTGCCCACGCGCGCCCACGCTTGCAAGCGTGCACGCACACCTGTCAGTTTGCACACTTGCGCTGAGGGCACGCGCACACGTGTGAGCTGGCGTGCCCGCCCGCTTGTGCACCCCCGTGCAAAGGACACGCGCGCGCGCGCGCGCTCGCGAGCATGTGCAGGCGCGCGCGTGCTTGCGAGTGTGCACGCACAGCTGTGGGTTTGCACGCTTGTACTAAGGGCATGCACACCCCCACGAGCGTGAACACCTGCTTGTGCACGCTTGTGCAAAGGGGACCATTCCCTGAAGGGCCAGCGTTGGCCCCCCTGCCACCTCCATGCACATCCCCGTGCAAGGGGTGCACACCCCTCTCGTCAGCACAGCCGCCGGTGCCCAGCTGCCACGTGTGTGCAAAGGCAGCCTCGTGCGAGTGAGTGTGTCCCACCCGGAGCTCCTGGGACACGGACGCATGTCCTGGCCTTGTGCGAGGCCTCGTGTGCGAGGCACACGTGGGCTGGCGTGGGAGGGGGGTCCTGCTGGCCCCTGGTGTGAGCACGCGCAGCCCCGTGCAAGCCCACTCCCGTGTGCAAACGCCCATCCAGCCCTTGTGCAAGCACATTCCTGTGCAAGCACACGTGGCCCCTGTGCAAGCACACTCCCCTGCACCAGTGCACCAAGCCCCCGTGCAACCACACTGCCCTGCACAAGCAGACCCTGTGCAAGCACACTCCCACGTGCAAGTGTGTCCGGCCCTCGTGCAAACACAGCACCTGTGCAAGCACGCTCCCACGTACCAATGCATCCGGCTGTTGTGCGAGTGTGCTCCCCTGCACCAGTGCACCCAGCACCCGTGCAAGCACCCTCCCATTGCAAGCGCGCCCAGCCCTCGTGCAAGAGCACTCCCCTGCATGCACAGCCCCCGTGCAAGCCCACTCCCACGCTCCAGCACACCCCCTTGCACACGCTCAGCCCCCGTGCAAGCCCACTCCCACGCTCCGGCACACCCCCTTGCACACGCTCAGCCCCCGTGCAAGCCCACTCCCACGCTCAGGCACACCCCCTTGCACACACGCAGCCCCCGTGCAAGCCCACTCCCACGCTCCAGCCCCGATGCAACCCCCCCCCCCCGCCCCCCAGCCCCCCCGTGCACGCCCCCCAGCTCCGACACCCACCCTCCTGGGCGCGGGCGATGGGGCCGAAGGAGCCCAGGCCCTCGCGGGCCAGGAAGCCCCCGAAGACGTTGGGGAAGGGGTCCCCGCCGACCTGGGTGGACTCCTCCACCCGCACCTCGCGCTTGGTCTCGCCGCCCCGCGTCTTGCTGATCTCGGTGCGCTCGGTGCGCGTGTACGTGTGGCTGCTCCGCGTGAAGGTGCGCGTCAGGCGCTCCTGCGCCGACACCATCTGGAACCAGTTGCCTGCCGGCCGCCGGGACGGGCCGTGGTGGGGAGGGGACGGGGGGGGGGGAGGGGGGGGGAGCGTGGGGACACGGGGAGGGGGTGCGGGGTTGGGGGCACGGAAGGGTGGGTGGGGGTGGGGGTGGAGACAGGGATGGGTGGAGGCAGGGATGGAGGTGGGGTTGGGTGGAGACACGGAAGGATGGAGACATGGAAGGATGGAGACATGAATGGAGACAGGGATGGATGGAGACAGGGATGGAGACGGGGATGGATGGAGACAGGGATGGATGGAGACGGGGATGGAGACAGGGATGGATGAAGACAGGGATGGATGGAGACAGGGTTGGAGACAGGCATGGATGGAAACATGGAAGGATGGAGACATGGAAGGATGGAGACATGAATGGAGACAGGGATGGATGGAGACAGGGATGGATGGAGACAGGGATGGAGACGGGGATGGGTGGAAACATGGAAGGATGGAGACATGAATGGAGACAGGGATGGATGAAGACAGGGATGGATGGAGACAGGGATGGAGACGGGGATGGATGGAGACGGGGATGGATGGAGACGGGGATGGAGATAGGGATGGATGGAGATAGGGACGGATGGAGACAAGGATGGAGACGGGGATGGATGGAGACAGGGATGGATGGAGACAGGGGTGGAGACAGGGATGGATGGAGATAGGGATGGGTGGATGCAGGGATGGAGGTGGGGTTGGATGGAGACGTGAAAGGATGGAGACATGGAAGGATGGAGACATGGAAGGATGGAGACATGGATGGGTAGAGACAAGGATGGAGATGAGGATGGAGACAGGGAGGGATAGAGACATGGATGGACAGACATATGGATGGACGGACACACGGATGGATGGAGACATGGATGGAGACGAGGATGGAGACAGTGATGGATGGAGACATGGATGGATGGAGGCATGGAAGGATGGAGACATGGATGGAGACGAGGATGGAGACAGGGATGGATGGAGGCATGGATGGATGGAGGCATGGAAGGATGGAGACATGGATGGAGACGAGGATGGAGACAGGGATGGATGGAGGCATGGATGGATGGAGGCATGGAAGGATGGAGACATGGATGGAGACGAGGATGGAGACAGGGATGGATGGAGGCATGGATGGACAGACATATGGATGGACGGACACATGGATGGGTGGATGCAGGGGTGGAAGTAGGGATGATGCAGGGATGGATGGATGGAGACATGGATGGAGACAGGGACGGATGTGGGGATGGATACAGGGGTGGAGAGATGCAGGGATGGACACAGGGGTGGACACGTGGATGGACGCAGGGGTGGACATAGGGATGGATGGACACGGGGATGGACGTGCAGATGGGTGGACATGCGGGTGACCACAGGCAGGAGCAGACACGTGTGGACAGATGAACGCGTGGGTGGAGGCACCGGTGGGCGGAGGCACACCCGGGGGGACGCACGGACGGACCCGCGGACGGACGCACGGGCAGACGCGGACGGACACGGGGGGCGGACGCACGGACGGACGGGGAGAGAAGGAAGAAGGAGGCAGAAATCAGAGCTGGAGCAGCCAAGACGCGTCCCCGTCCCTGAGCCCCATGGAGGAGGAGGAGGAGGAGGAGGAGGAGGAGGAGGAGGAGGAGGAGGAGGAAGAGGAGATGAAGAGGAAGGCCAGCCCCTACCTGGGATCTTGAGGTTGAGGTCGCAGGTGCTGCCGATGGTGGCGATGGAGGGGGCCTGCCGCCGGCGCGTGATGCTCTCCTTCATGCGCCCCTCGCCCGTCACCTTCACCGTGAAGGGGCTCCCTGCAGGTGACGGCCACCTCAGGGACCTGGTCACCAAGAGGGGACCCAGGGGTCCGGGCTCCCCCATACCACCCCGCTTGTCCCCCCTCCCCCTGCCCCGTCCCCACCTGGGACGTGTTTGTCAGCGAACTTGATGTTGATGATGTAGTTGCCGGGCTCGGTGGGGCAGTAGGTGACCTTGCAGGTCCCGTCCTCCACGTCCTCACAGTTGATGTCCACCTTGCTGGGACCCTCGATGGACAAGCCCAGCCCGCCGTAGCCTGGGCAGACACGGGGACATGTTCAGAGATGTCCCCGTCCTGGCCGTGGTCACACCATGGCCACCATCCCATCCCAGCCATGGTGGTGCCATGGCCACCACCCTATCCTGGCCGTGGCCACATCATGGCTATAACCATGGCTACCGCACCAGCCCAGCCACCACCATGGCCACCACCCCATCCTATGCTGGCCACAGCCATGGCACGGCCTTGGCCACCATCCCATCTTGGTCATGGCCATGGTCACCATTGCAGCCCAACCATAGCCACAGCCACCATCCCATCCTGGCCATGGCCATGGCCACCACCTTATCCCAGCCATGGTCACCATCTCATCCTGGCCATGGCCATGGCCACCACCTAATCCCAGCCATGGTCACCATCCCATCCTGGCCATGGCCATGGCCACCACCTTATCCCAGCCATGGCCACCATCCCACCCTAGCCATGGCCATGGCCACCACCTCATCCCAGCCGTGGCCACCATCCCACCCTAGCCATGGCCATGGCCACCACCTCATCCCAGCCATGGTCACCATCTCATCCTGGCCATGGCCATGGCCACCACCTCATCCCAGCCATGGTCACCATCTCATCCTGGCCATGGCCATGGCCACCACCTCATCCCGGCCATGGCTGCCATCCCACCCCAGCCATGACCACACCATGGCAATGACCATCCCCGCCCGTGGCTCTGGGGAGCGTGGTCTCACCGGCGCTGCGTGTGTCCACGATGAACTCGGACACCTCGAACGTGTGACCTTCCACCAGCCCCTTGCCCCACACCTTCACCCGGCTGGCGTCCCCGATCTCTGACTGCCCCACCAGGATCTTGAAGGGGCTGTTGGTGACGTGCTGCCCGCTCTTCTTCACGCTCACCACGTGCTCGCCCACCTCCTTGGGCGTGAAGGAGATGCCTGGGGCAGGGGGGGGACACACACCACCATCAGCCACCTCTGCCAGCCCCTGGCCACCACCGCTAGCCCTGACCACAACCATCAGCCCCTGGCCACCACCACCAGCCGTGGTAACCTCCACCAGCCCCTGGACACCAGCACCGTGCCCTGGCCATTGCCACCAAGCTCTGGGCACCCGGTGCCACGGGACCACCTATCCTTGCGACCCCACAGCCCTGTCATCCCCCGTCCCACATCCCCAAGTCCCCCATCACCCTCCCAGTGCCCACCACCCCACGTCCCAGTTCTTCTGCGCCCACATCCTCCTGGCCCCGCTGTGTCCCCGCGTCCCCTGTCCCCGCGTCTCCCGCGCACCGATGTGGCGGTTGGGCAACCGCTTGAGCAGGCAGGGCTCCTCGTTGCCCGACGGCGCCCGGATGCTGGCCGTCAGGAGGCTCAGGTCCGTCTCCGTGATCTTCAGCGAGACGTCCGTCGAGGTGCCCACGTTGAGTTGGGACGTCCGCATGGAGTCGTCCCCTGTGGAGACGCCATCAGTGGGGCCGAGGGGACGACAGCCCAAGGTGGGGGGGCGGGGGGGATGGATGGGGTCTCCAAGGCTGGAGATGAACGGGGTCCCCACAGCCATATGGGCAGGGTCCCCAAGGTCAGGGATGGATGGAATTCCCATAGATATGGGAACAGAGTCCTGAAGGCCACGCGATAGAGGTCCCCTGGGCCATGCGGTGGGGTCTTAGTGGCCACTTAGGGGCGGTCAAGGCCATGTCATGGGGTCCTGGTGGCCACGCAGGAGTGGTCAAGGGCATGTGGTGGGGTCTTGGAGGCTGGGGATGGATGGGGTCCCAACGGCCATGTGATGGGGTCTTGGTGGCCATGCACGCAGCTGTCCCCGTGCCCACGTGCACAGGGTCTCCATGGCTGTGTGAGTGGGATCCCCATGGCTGGAGCTGGACAGGGTCCCCATGGCCATGTGATGGTGTCCCCAAGGCCCTGTGAGGTCCCCATGGCCATGTGATGGGATCCTGGTGGCCAGGAATGGACAGGGACACCACGGCTGTGTGATGGGTCCCCTCCCAGTGGCCATACAGGTGCCCCCACGGCCATATGGCGGTCCCGAGGACCTCGGTGGGATCCCCAAGACCGCAGGGGTCCCGTCTCACCGGTGATCTTGGCGGTGAAGGGGCTGCCCGGGATGTGCTTGTCATCGAAGCGGACGATGATGTTGTAGTCCCCGGGGGCGGTGGGCAGGTAGGACACGGTGCAGGTGCCATCTTTGTTATCCTGGCAGGTGATCTCCGCCTTGGAAGGACCTTCCACTGCCAACGAGAGCCCGCCTGCGGGGCAAGGGGAGGGCGTCAGAAGGCACTGGGGGGTCTCTAGCCCCTTCCCAACCTCTCCTAGTGGCGTTAGGGGGAGTCTCCAAAACTGTCCCAGACCCCCTGGTGCACCCCCCTTGGCCACCACTCACCCTCCCCGGCATCCTTGGTGACGATGGTGAAGGTGCAGGGCTTGTTGACCATGCCGTGGCTCAGCCCCGGCCCGTAGGCGCTCACGTGCCGAGGGTTGATGGCGTCCACGTAGAACTGGAGGGGGCTCCCTGGGGACACGGGGGGACGAGGTCAGGGCGAGCTGCTCAACCCACGGCTGACCAACCAGGGCGAAGCGGCGTCAGCCTCGCTCCGCCCCCACCCAGTGCCTCCCAGTGCCTCCCAGTAGCCCCCAGCGGTCTCACCAGGGATGTGGTTGCCGTCGTAGCGGATGTCCATCTCGTGCAGCCCCTTCTCGGTGGGGGCGTAGCGCACCGTCACCGTCCCGTCCTTGTTGTCGGTGATGTTGGGTCGTGCCGTCTTCCCCGAGGGCATCCGCACCTCGCCTGGGGCCACCACGTCAGCCGGGCACCGTTGGGTGTGGGGAGGGGGCTGGCTCGTGCCCCACTGCACCCCACAGCCTGGTCCATGCTCCCGCCCCCCCCCCCCCCAAATCCCCGCATCCCCACCCCACCCCATACCTGTGATCTCGCCCTTCTGCACAGTGAAGGGGATGACGAGGTTGAAGGGCCGGAGGTTCTCAGAGGTGGTGGGGGGCTCCTCCGTGGCCTGACGCCGTGGGGCAGAGAGGAGGTGTGAGAACCACGGGTACCCCACCGTTGGCTCCCAACCCCACGGTGACCATCGTGGTCTCCCTGCTCTGTGGTGCCCACCGTGGCCCCAACTCTCTGCCCCATGGTGCCCACCATGGTCTTCCTGCTCCACAGTGCCCAACGTGGTCTCCCAAATCTCTGCCCCATTGTGCCCACCATGGTCTCCCAACGCCATGGTGTCCACCATGGCCCCAGCTCTCTGCCCCTCAGTGCCCACCTAGTCTCCCACCTTCGTGGTCTACACTCTGGCCTCAACTCAGTTCCACGGTGCCCACCACGGTCTCCCAACGCCACGGTGTCCACCATGGCCCCAGCTCTCTGCCCCCTGGCCCCCATCACAGGCTTCGCTCTCCACAGTGCCCAGCGTTCTCCCAAATCTCTGCCCCATTGTGCCCATCATGGTCCCCCAACCCCATAATGCCCATCACGGTCTCCCAACCCCATGATGTCCACCATGACCCCAACTCCTTACCCCTCAGTGCCCTCCTCAGTCTCCCACCTTCATGGACTACAGCCAGGCCTCAACTTAGTTCCATGGTGCCCACCACGGTCCCCCAACCCCACGGTGCCCACCGTGGCCCCAACCCTCCGCCCCTTGGATCCACCACAACCTCCCAACCCCACGGTGCCCACCACAACCTCCATCCCACCCCCCCACCGCAGACCCACCCACCCCAACGACACCCACCAGGACATGGAAGGGGCTGTTGGGGACGTGCTCCCCCCCGAAGCGGATGGTGATGACGTATTTCCCAGGCTCGGGGGCGGTGTAGTAGATGTCGAAGGTGCCATCGTGGTTCTCCACCACGTCCACGTCCAGCTCGGCCCCGTCGGGGGTGGACACCTTGCAGGTCACCTTCCCCTGCCCGGCCGCCTTGGCGTCCACCGTGATCACCGTCTCCTCCCCGATCTGGATGGTGGGACCCAAGCAGGCACCTACGGGAGGGTTTTAGGGTGGGGTGGTCATGGTCATGGGGACCTTCAGCCCAGCCCCCCAACTCCTCCCCACCCACCCCCCCCCACCCCCCCCCCCCCCCCAGGCCCCCGGCGCCACTTACCCAGTCCGTGGCCCCCAATGGATACTGCAAAGAGAGACCAGGGAAATGCACATAAGAAGGGGGGCGGGGGCAGGGTTGGGGGGCCGGGGGGGGCTCCGGGGGGGGCCGGGGGGCCAGTGTGTCCTGCTGTGCTCTGGGGGCACCCGCTCAGCCCCACTGCGCCGTGGGCAGGGTTAGGAGGGGGGGGGGGCGGTGGGGTGGGGGCCAGCGGTGGGGCAGATGGGGTGGGGTGGGCTAGCAGTGGGTGGTGGGGGGCAGCAGCAGGGTGGCGTGGAGGGCGGCAATGGGGCAGATGGGGATGCTGGGAGGGGTGGCAGCTATGGGGCAGAGGGGGTGCGGGCATCCATGGGGTGGCATGAGGCAATGGGGGATGCCGTGGGGCAGCGCAGGGGTGCTGTGGGACAGGGTGGGGAATCCGTGGGGCAGCGCGGGGAATCCGTGGGGCAGCGCAGGACAGTGTGGAGCAGCCGAAGGGATGCTGTGGGGTGGCAGGAGGCAGCGTGGGGATGCCGTGGGGCAGCATGGGGGGCGAGGGGGGGGGGGGGAATGCCATGGGGTAGCGGGGATGGGGGACGCCGTGGGGCAGGGCCCACCTGTGACGAGGCACTTGCTGGCGTCGCCGGAGGGCACGGCGTGGATGCGGAAGGAGGGAGCAGGGGATCTCGTCCCCCCCCGTACTTGATGGTGATGGTGTAGCGCCCCGGCAGGTCGGGGACGTAGGAGACCGTGTAGGTGCCGTCCCCGTTGTCCCGGATCGCCGCCTTCTTGGGTTGCCCCTCGGGGTCCTGCGGGCACCGGGTGGGGCTCAGCACCCCCTTCAATGGGGGCCGGGCACCGCCTGGGGCTCAGCACCCCGTTAAAGGAGGGTAAGAGCCCCATACGGGGCTCAGCACCCCAACGCAATGGACGCCAGGGCACCATAAGGGTCTCAGCACCCCATGGTATGGGCGCCAGGGCACCATATGGGTCTCAGCACCCACATGTCATGGGCTCTAGGGAAACATATGGGTCTCAGCATCCAATGCCATGGGTGCCAGGGCACCATAAGGGTCTCAGCACCCCCATGTCATGGTCTCTAGGGCAACATAAGGGGATCAGCATCCAATGCCATGGGTGCCAGGGCACCATATGGGTCTCAGCACCCCGTGGTGTACGTGCCAGGGCACCATATGGGTCTCAGCACCCACATGTCATGGGCTCTAGAGAAACATATGGGTCTCAGCATCCAGTGCCATGGGTGCCAGGGCACCATAAGGGTCTCAGCACCCCATGGCATGGGCGCCAGTGCACCATATGGGTCTCAGCACCCCCATGTCATGGGCTCCAGGGCAACATATGGGTCTTAGCACCCCATGGCATGGGTGCCAGGGCAACATATGGGTCTCAGCACCCCATGGTGTACGTGCCAGGGCAACATATGGGTCTCAGCACCCACATGTCATGGGCTCTAGGGAAACATATGGGTCTCAGCATCCAGTGCCATGGGTGCAAGGGCACCATAAGGGTCTCAGCACCCCATGGCATGGGCACCAGGGCACAACATGGGTCTCAGCACCTCATGTGTATGTGCCAGTGCACCATATGGGTCTCAGCACCCCCATGTCATGGGCTCCAGGGCAACATATGGGTCTCAGCACCCCATGGCATGGGTGCCAGGGCAACATATGGGTCTCAGCACCCCATGGTGTACGTGCCAGGGCACCGTATGGGTCTCAGCCCCCCATGGCATGGGTGCCAGCGTGCTATATGGGGCTCAGCATCCAATGCCGTGCGCACCAGGATGACATATGAGGCTCAGCACCCCGTGGCATGGGTGCCAGACCACCATATGGGTCTCAGCACCCCATGGTGTACGTGCCAGGGCACCATATGGGGCTCAGCACCCAGTGGCATGGGCTCCAGGGCACCCTACGGACACCACCAGGACCCCAGCGCTCCGCGGCACGGCTGCCAGAGCACCACACGGGCGCTCAGCACCCCACACCGCGTGTACCAGCACCCCCCCCCATCCCCTCCCGGGGGTCAGCCCACACCACGGCACGCCTCCCCGCCCCCGGGTGCTCACCAGGATCTGGACGGTGAGCAGCCCCTCGCCGGCGTCGCGGGCGTCGATGGTGAACTCCACGGGCAGGCTGGCGGGGATGCCGCTGGCGCTCAGCCCCGGCCCGCTGGCGCGCACCTTGCTGGCGTCGTGGGCGGGCAGCACCTTGATCTTGAAGGGGCTGTGGGTGGGCACGAGGGTCAGAGGGGCACCGGGACCACCCCCCCCTCCGGCTGCCCCCCATGGTGGCGGTCCTCACCTGCGCGGCACCTCCTGGTCGGCGTACTTGACGGCCACGGTGTAGGGCCCATCAGTGGCCGGGGTGTAGTTGACCTTGTGGGTGCCGTCACCGTTGTCACGGACCTCCACCGGTTCTGCCAGACCTGTGGGCAGCGGCCATCAGTGGGGCAGGGTGACCCGTGGGGCAGGGTGACCCGTGGGGCAGGGCATCCCATGGGGGAGAGCATCTTGTGGGGCAGGACACCCCTGGGCAGGGCAACCCATGGGGTAGAGCGCTCCGTAGAGGAGAACATGCCATGGGGCAGGACAACCCGTGGGGTAGAGCGCTCCGTAGAGGAGGACATGCCATGGGGCAGGGCAACCCGTGGGGTAGAGCGCTCCATAGAGGAGGACATGCCATGGGGCAGGGCAAACCATGGGGTAGAGCGCTCCATAGAGGAGAACATGCCATGGGGCAGGGCAAACTGTGGGGTAGAGCGCTCCATAGAGGAGGACATGCCATGGGGCACGACAACCTATGGAGCAGGACAACCTATGGAGCAGGGCATCCATGGGCAGGGTGCCCCATGGAGCAGGACACTCTACGGACCATGGGATCTATGGGGTTGGACACCCTATGGAGCATGGGACCTGTGGGATTGGGCACCCCATGGGACAAAACACCCTATGGAGCGTGGGATCCGTGGGCAGGACACCTTATGGGGCAGAGCGCTCTGTAGAGGACACGCCATGGAGGAGGGCACCCCGTGGGACCGGGCACCCCCTCCTTCCAAGCTCCCCACCATCTCCCCGCCGCGTGTCCCCGCGTACCGGAGGGTCCCAGCAGCGTGACCTCGAGGGGCGCCAGCCCCGCTGCGCTGCAGTCCACGGTGAAGGTCTGGGGCACGCGGGCCCTAACGCTGGGGCCCAGCCCCGGCCCTGAACACTTCACCTTGCTGGGGTCCACCACGTCCTTCACCGGCACGCGGAAGGGGCTCCCTGCGGCAGCGGGTGTGGGTCAGTGTGGGCACGGGGTCAGCGTGTCCGTGGGGTCAACGTAGGCATGGGGTCAACATGGACACAGGGACAGTGTGGTGATGGGGTCAATGTGGGCAAGGGCTCACCATGGGCATGGGGATGGGCATGGCGTGGGGTCAACATGTCCGTGGGGTCAATGTGTCCATGGGGTCAGCGTGTCCATGGGGTCAACATGGCCATGGGGTCAACATGGCCATGGGGTCAACATGGACACAGGGACAGTGTGGTGATGGGGTCAATGTGGGCAAGGGCTCACCATGGGCACGGGCATGGCATCAACGTGTCCATGGGGGTCAACATGTCCATGGGGTCAACATTGGCGTGGGGACAGCATGGCCACAGGGTCAGTGCATCCATGAGGTCAACGTGGGCATGGGGACAGCATGGCCATGGGGTCAGTGTGGGCATGGGGACAGCATGGCCATGGGGCCAGCCCATGGGTGGGGACAGCATGGGCTTGGGGTCAGCACGGGGTTGGACACGGGGCCAGCACAAGCATCTCCACCTGCCAGCACCCAGGAAGCTACCCGCCACCCACAGCCACCCTGGTGGGCACCGCAGCCCCCACCTCCCCCCAGCCACCCCCCCAGCCCCACCACGCACCAGGGATGGGGTGGCCACCAAAGGTGATGTTGACGTCGTAGTCCCCGGGCGTGAAGGGGATGTACTCCACCGTGCAGCTCCCGTCCTTGTTGTCCTTGCAGGACATCTTGGCCTCGGAGGGACCCTCAATGGCCAGGCCCAGCCCCCCGGTGCCCGCACCCCTGGGGACACGGCACCCCTCAGGGACGCTGCCAGGGATGGCCTGGCTTTTGGGGGGGACATGTCCATGGTGGGTGGCTACGGGGGGACCATATCCATGGGAGGGTGGTGGGAGGTGTCACCTCCACGGCAGGCAGAGGTGCCACGCTGGTGGCATGGGGCTGGAGGTGCCACCTCCGTGTTGAGGGGATGGAGATTCCACATTGGTGGCGGTGGGATGGTGTCACCTTGGTGGCACGGGAATGGTGGTGCCACATCTGTGGCAGGAGGGCAGAAGCACCGTGGTGGCAGCAGATGGACGGAGGTGCCACCTCCGTGGTGCTGGGATGGAGGTGCCATGGTGGTGGCAGGGGCATGAAGGTGGCACGTCAAGGGCAGGGCGTGGAGATGCCGTTTTGGTGGCAAGAGTTGGAGGGGCCACATCCACAGCAGGGGATGGAGATGCCAGGTGGGTGGCATGGGACAGAGGTGACACCTCCAATGGCAAGAGATGGAGGTGGTGGGATGGTGGCATGGGATGGAGGTGACACCTCCAACAGCAAGAGATGGAGGTGGCGGGTTGGTGGCATGGGACAGAGGTGACACCTCCAACGGCAAGAGACGGAGGTGGTGGGTTGGTGGCATGGGATGGAGGTGACAGATCCATGGGAGGGGTTGGTGGCAGGGATGGGAGGTGGCCGCGGGGGTCTGGTGCCCACCTGGTCTCCACGGTGAAGCGGTTGGCCTTGCCGACGAGGCCGCCCTCCAGGCCGGGCCCGTGCGCCCGCACGCGGCTGGGGTCACAGCCCTCTGCCACCCCCACGCGGAAGGGGCTCTTGGGGACCGCCACCTCGTCGTAGGTCACCTCCACCCTGTGCACGCCTGGGGACACAGGGGCAACGCCGTCACCCCCCGCCCGCCACGGGGAAGGGGTCTCAGGGGGTTTGGGCGTCACTTGGTGGGGTTTTGGGGGTTCTTGGTTGGGGTTGGGGGTGTCTCAGGGGGTTTGGGGGACCCTCGTTGAGGTTTGGGGGGAGGTTGGGGGTCCCTGGTTGGGGTTTGGGGGGGGGGTCTCAGGGGGTTTGGGGGTCCCTGGTTGGGGTTTGCGGGGTCTCAGGGCGTTTGGGAGTACCTCAATGGGGTTTTGGGAGTGCCTGGTTAGGGTTTTGGGGGTCTTCAGGGCGTTTGGAGGTCCCTGGTTGGGGTTGAGGAGGGTCTCAGGCAGTTTGAGGGTCCCTAGTTGGGGTTTGGGGAGGTCTTAGGTGGTTTTGGGGGTCCCTGGCTGGGGGAACTGGGGGCTCCCTGGCCAGGGGAACTGGGGGCTCCCTGGCCAGGGGCATGAGTGGTCCCTGGTTATGGGGTGATGTCTCTGGCCAGAGGGGATCAGGGGAGGTCCCCACTGGGACGTCATTTGCCAGGGGAGTCCCTCTGTGGGGGTCCCAACCTCGAGGATGGAAGATGTCTGGCTAAGACATGGGGTTCCTCAGGGGTTTTAGGGTCCCCGGAGGGAGGGAGGGGAATGTGGGGGGCACCCTCACCGTCCTCGTAGGGGGTGTAGTCCACACGGTAGGTGCCATCGCCGTGGTCGGTGACGTAGGTGTCGGTCTTGGCACCCGAGGGGTTGACCACCCGTGCCTTGACGTGGGGTCCTCCGGTCTTGGTGAGCGCCCGGGCATCCACCGTGAAGTCGGTGGCCACCTCCCGCAGCACCCCTGCGGCACGGCACCCTCAGCGCCCGCCCGGCACCCGTGGGCGGGTGCCCACCCTGGGCGGGGGTCCTGCCCGCTGTCCCCATGGCGGGCAAGGGGTGGTCATTGGGGAGGAGATGGCCGTGGGGAGGGGGTGGCCATGGGGAGGAGGTGCCCATCCAAGGGGGAGGTGCTCATGGGGAGGAGGTGCCCATGGGGATGCCCAGCACGAAGAGGTGCCACAGGGATGGGATGCCCATGGTGGTGCCCATGGGGAGGAGGTGACCGTCGGGGTGCTCATGGGGAGGAGATGCCCGTGGGGAGGAGATGTTGGTGCCCATGGCGATGCCCATCCAAGGGGGAGGTGCCCGTGAGAGGGGACATCTCCATGGAAGTGCCCACGGGGAGGAGGTGCCCATGGGGATGCCCAACATGAAGAGGTGCCACAGGGATGGGATGCCCACGGGGAGGAGACGCCCTTCAGGGTGCTCATGGGGAGGAGACCCCCACAGGGGTGGGAGGCCCCTGAGGAGGAGATGCCCATGTGAAGGAGGTGCTCATGGGGAGGTGGTGCCCGTGGGGATGGGCTGCCCATGGGGAGGAGATGCCCATGCGAAAGAGGTGCTCATGGGGAGGTGGTGCCCGTGGGGAGGAGATGCTCATGGGGAGGTGGTGCCCATGGGGAGGAGATGCCCATGGGGAGGAGATGCCCATGGGGATGCTCATGCAGGGAGGAGGTGCCCGCAGGGTTGGGATGCCCGTGGTGATGCCCACGGGGAGGAGGCGCCCATCAGGGTGCTCCTGGGGAGGAGATGCCCGTGGTGATGCCCATGGGGAGGAGACGCCCACAGGGCTGGGAGGCCCATGGGGAGAAGACGCCCATCAGGGTGCTCATGGGGAGGAGACCCCCACAGGGGTGGGAGGCCCCTGGGGAGGAGATGCCCATGCGAAGGAGGTGCTCATGGGGAGGTGGTGCCCATGGGGAGGTGGTGCCCGTGGGGAGGAGATGCCCATGGGGAGGAGATGCCCATGGGGATGCTCATGCAGGGAGGAGGTGCCCACAGGGTTGGGATGCCCGTGGTGATGCCCACGGGGAGGAGGTGCCCATCAGGGTGCTCCTGGGGAGGAGACGCCCGTGGTGGTGCCCACGGGGAAGAGGAGCCCCCAGGGAGGAGACGCCCGCGGGGACGCCCCTTGCTCTCACCTCGCGGCTCCACGCCTTTGCCGTAGACCTTGACGCCGCTGGTGTCGACAGCGGGGTCGACGGTGACGCGGATGGGGAACTTGGGGACGGGGTGGCCGCCGTACTTGATGGTGATGGTGTAGGAGCCCGGGCAGGCCGGGGTGTAGGTGATGGCGTAGGTGCCGTCGCGGTTGTTCTGGATGAGCACCTCGGCTTTCACCCCGGCTTCCGAAATGATCTCGATGGTGAGCTCGGCGTCGCCGGCTTTGGAGCAGTCCACCACGAAGGCGGCCACCTCCCCGGCTTTGCCCCGCTCCAAACCGGGCCCGCTGGCCGTCACCTTGTTGGGGTCGAAGACGGGCGTCACCTCGGCCTTGAAGGGGCTGCCGGGGATGTGCCGGTCGGCGAAGAGGATGTTGATGGCGTAGTCGCCGGGCTCGGTGGGCAGGTAGGAGACGGAGCAGGAGCCGTCGCCGTTGTCCTGGCACTCGATCTTGGCCTCGCACGGACCCTCCACCGTCAGCCCCAGCCCCCCGGTGCCGGCGCCTTTGGTGTCGATGGTGAAGGGGGCCGGGACGCCCACCTTGCCGCCCTGCAGCCCCGGCCCGTAGGCGCACACCTGGGGGGGGGACACACACACACGGGGCAGGGGGTGGGGGGGGGGGTTGGTGCTGCTCACACCCACGTGCAAGGGGACGGGTGGGTGCGGCGGCAGGTCCTGGCGAGGCGATGGGCGGGCGGGGGGGGGGGGCGCCGTGGCGGCGCTGGGCGCGCGCAACGGTGCGGGGCACGGCGGGGGTGAGTGTGCAAGGGGTGGTCACAGCAGGGGTAAGTGTGCAAGGGGTGGGCGTGATGGGGTGGGCGTTCAAGGCATGGGCACGATGGGGGAAAGTGTGCGAAGCATGGGCGGGCTGGGGGTAAGTGTGCGAGGCAGGGGCACGGTGGGGGTAAGTGTGCAAGGGGTGGGCGTGATGGGGGTAGGTTTGCAAGGCACAGACACAACGAGGGTAAATGTGCAAGGCGTGGGTGTGCTGGTGGTAAGTGTGCAAGGCATGGCCATGCAAGTGTGCAAAGCATGAGTGTGCTGGTGGTAAGTGTGCAAGGCATGGGCATGATAGGGGTAAGTGTGCAAGGCATGGGTGTGCTGGTGGTAAGCGTGCAAGGCATGGGCACAATAGGGTTAAGTGTGCAAGGCATGGGCGTGCTAATGATAAGCGTGGGTGTGATCGGTACGTGTGCTCTCTGTGCAGGCATGCAGCGTGCAAGCGGGGTGAGTGTGCAAGGAGCAGCACGTGTGGGCCCAGCCAGGCTGCACACATAAGCAGGGAGTGCGCGTGCCAGGAAGGTGCCTGTGAGCAGTGTGGGTGTGCAACAGCACACGTAGGCAGCTTGCGTGTGCAAAGGGCAGGCGCGGGCAGCGCGGGTGTGCAAAGACACATGAGGGGAGCGTGGGCGTGCGAGGGGGCTGCGCAGGAAACGCGGGTGTGCAATGACACACACAGGCAGCGTGAGCGTGCAAGGAGCGTGCACAGGCAGCGTGGGCGTGCAACGACACGCACAAGCAGTGTGAGTGTGCAATGGCATGTGCAGGCAGCATGAGCGTGCAAGGGGCATGCGCAGGCAGTGTGGGCGTGCAACGCCACGTGCAGGCAGCGCGGGTGTGCAAGGAGCGTGCCCGGGCAACGCAGGCGTGCAGCACCACGTGCAGGCAGCGCGGGTGTGCAAGGGGCATGCACAGGCAGCGTGGGCGTGCAACAACACACACAGGCAGCGCGGGTGTGCAAGGAGCGTGCCCGGGCAAGGCAGGTGTGCGACGCCACGCGCAGGCAGCGCAGCCATGGCCCGTCCCCGGGCTGCGCGTGCCCGGCCCACGAGGGCACACGCGCGTGCAAGGGCTCAGCCTTGCACACCCCCCCTCCCACCCCCCCCCGTGGCTCTTGCACACGCGCCGGGCGTGCGAGGGCCTCACCTTGGAGGGGTCGGGGGGCAGCAGGGCCTCCACGGGGAAGGGGCTGCCGGGGACGGGGTGCCCGTCGTAGGTGACCTCGACTTTGTGGGGTCCCTCCTCGGTGGGGGTGAAGGTGACGGGGTGGGGGCCGCCGGGGGGGGCGGGGCCCACCTTGCAGGGGAGGGGCCGGCGGGAGGGGCCGGTGACCTTGACCTCCACCTTGCCCTGGCCCCCCGCCCCCTGCGCCTCCACCCCGAAGTCCTGCGCCTGCCCCACCTCCACCTCTGCGGGGGGGGGACGACACGGGGGGGTCAGGGGGGGAGGGTCCCCACACCACCCCCGCCAGGTTGCCCCCACACCCAAACTTGCCCCCCACCCCATGGGGCACCCCACACCCGAGTGTGCCCACCCCCAGGGCGCCCCCACCCCATAAGGGCACCCCACACCCAAGTGTGCCCACCCCAGGGTGCCCCCACCCCATAAGTGCACCCCACACCCGAGTGTGCCCACCCCCAGGGTGCCCCCACCCCATAAGTGCACCCCACACCCGAGTGTGCCCACCCCCAGGGTGCCCCCACCCTATAAGTGCACCCCACACCCAAGGGTCATGTCATTGTACCCCCCCCCGCCAAGGATTATGGGGCACCCCCACCCCCCCCAGCCCAGGGTGTCGCACACCCAAGGGTGTCCCCTCCACCCCAGGGTGCCCCCCCCATACCTACGTGTCCACCCCCCCCCCCCCAGGGTGACCCTACCCCATGGTGCACCCCCCACCCAACGGTGCCCCCCCGCCCCGACACCACGCCCCACCCCCAAAGTTGCCCCCCAGCCCGTGATCCACCCCGCACCCCAGTGTTCCCCACCCCAGGCTGCCCCCCACCCATGGGTGCCCCCCAACTCACTGCTGTTGAGCCCCTGCACCTTGACCTTGCTGAGCTGCAGGGGGGGGGCGACGGTGACGGGGAAGGGGCTCCGGGGGATCTGGTCCCCCCCATAGGTGACCACCACGGCCAGAGGACCCTGTGGGTGCACCCACCCTTTAGGGTGCTGCTGGGGGTCCCCCACCCCCCCACCCGCACCCACTGGGGGGGGGGGGGCAGAGAGAGGGGGGAATGCGGCTAATGGAGGGATGGGGGTCACCCATGGGTGCTTGGGGGGAGCTACCCGGGGGTGGGGGGCGGGTGGGAGTTTGGGTCACCCATGGGTGCTTGGGGGGAGCTACCCGGGGGTGGGGGGCGGGTGGGAGTTTGGGTCACCCCTGGGTGCTTGGGGGAAGGTACCCTGGGGTGGGGGGCGGGTGGGAGTTTGGGTCACCCATGGGTGCTTGGGGGGAGCTACCCGGGGGTGGGGGGCGGGTGGGAGTTTGCGTCACCCATGGGTGCTCAATGGAGGGGGGGTGGTGCATGTGGGGTTGGGAGTCGGTGCCACCCATGGGTGCTGGGGGGGTGTTTCAAAGTCCCAGGTCTGGGGGGGGTGGGGAGCACCCATGAGCCGAGGAAGGGGGGGAATGGAGGTCTGGGGGTCCCTGGGGGGGGCACAGGTGCCCCACGGAGGGTGCCCATGGGGGGTACCCAGGTGATGGGGTGTCGACGAGGGTGCCCCTATAGAGCACCCCTAGGGGATGGGGTGTCCCTAGGGCGCGGCCCTATAGGATGGGGTGGCCCTAGGGGGTGGGGGTGCCCCTAGGGGGATGCTCGCAGGGAGCGGGGTGCCCCGTGGGGCGGGTGCCCCCCAGCACCCACCTGCTGCAGGGCCGTGTACTTGACGGTGTAGGAGTAGTCGTGGTTGTCGATGACCTCGAAGTCACGTACGGCCGGGCCGGGCCCCGCGCCCCCAAACTGCACGTCCAGGGGGGCCTTGCCCGCCCCCTTGGTCTGCACCGTGAAGTGGGTGGGCTTCCCCACCTCCACCCCTGCCCCACAGCGCCGTCAGCACCCGCCGGCCTGCCCCACGGCACCCGCGGCCCCTGTCCCCCAGCCCCACAGCACCCAGCCCTACAAGCACCCACGGTCCCTGCCCCACAGCACCCAGCCCCATAGCACCCACCCCTACGAGCACCAAAGGGTCCTACCCCACAGCACCCGTCACCACAGCACCCAGGGTCCCTGCCCCACAGCACCCACAGCACCCACGGTCCCTGCCCCACAGCACCCACAGCACCCAGGGTCCCTGTCCCACAGCACCCAGCCCTACAAGCACCCACAGCACCCAGCCCCACAGCACCCAGCCCCACGGCACCCACGGTCCCTGTCCCCCAGCACTCAGCCCCACATCACCCAGCCCCACAGCACCCATGGTCCCTGCCCCACAGCACCCAGCCCCACAGCACCCTGGGTCCCTGTCCCACAGCACCCAGCCCCACAGCACCATCCCTATGAGCACCAAAGGGCCCTGCCCCACAGCACCCAGCCCCACAGCACCCTGGTTCCCTGCCCCACAGCACCCAGCCCCACAGCACCCCACCACCACAGCACCCAGGGTCCCTGTCCCACAGCACCCAGCCCCACAGCACCCATCCCTACAGCACCCACGGTCCCTGCCCCACAGCACCCAGCCCCACAGCACCCCACCACCACAGCACCCAGGGTCCCTGTCCCACAGCACCCAGCCCCACAGCACCCATCCACGTGGCACCCAGGGTCCCTGCCCCCCCCCCCCCCCCCCCAGCACCCTGTCCCCCCATCCCCTCACCCGTCCGGTTGAGCCCGGGTCCCTCGGCCTTGACCTTGCTGGCGTCGTGGGACGGGTCCACCTTGATGCGGAAGGGGCTGCTGGGGATCTCCTGCGGGGAGAGACGGTGGCACAGCGGCACGGTGGCACGGTCAGGGGACAGGGGACGGAGCCCCCCCCCCCCCCCCTTTCTGACGTCAGCGGGCAGGGAGGGGCCACCCAGGGCACCCGGCGTGGGGCAGGAGGGCGGGGTGGGTGCGCAGTACCTGGTTGGCGAAGAGCACCATGATGGTGTAGAGCCCGGCGCCGGGCGGCGTGTACTTCACCGTGAAGGTGTCGTTGTCGTTCTTGATGATGTCGAAGTCAATGTCGGCCTCCAGGGGTCCCACCACCCCGGGGGCGCACTTGATCCCGATGCTCACGTCCCCTGCGAAGTGTCCCCACCGTTCAGCACCGTGGCACCAACGGAGGGGAGGGTGGGACCAGGGACGTGGGGCTGCACCAGGGGTGTGGGGCTGGACCAGGACCAGGGATGATGGACCAGGACCAGGGATGATGGACCAGGGATGGTCGACCAAGACCAGGAATGGTGGACCAGGACTAGGGGTGATGGAGCAAGACCAGGGATGATGGAGCAGGACCAGGGATGATGGAGCAGGACCAGGGATAATGGAGCAGGACCAGGGATAACAGACCAGGGATGCAGGATGAGGACCAGGACAAGGGACGATGGACCAGGACCAGGGATGATGGACCAGGGATGGTCGACCAGGACCAGGAATGGTGGACCAGGACCAGGGATGATGGAGCAGGACCAGGGATAACGGACCAGGACCAGGGATAACAGACCAGGGATGCAGGATGAGGACCAAGACAAGGGATGGTCGACCAGGACCAGGAATGGTGGACCAGGACTAGGGGTGATGGAGCAAGACCAGGGATGATGGAGCAGTGATGCAGGACCAGGACCAAGACCAGGGATGATGGAGCAGGACCAGGGACGCAGGATATGGGTGTCATGCCCACAGAGGGGACCCCATGGGTGCCCCCCGCGGTCGGCACCCACCTTGCCCGGCCTCGCTGCAGTCGACGGTGAAGTAGGTGGGCTCGTTGGCCTTCAGCCCTGTCTTCTCCACGCCCGGCCCGTAGACCTTCACCCTGCTGGGGTGGCTGCCCTCACCCACGTTCACCTGTGGGCATGGGGACCGTCACCAGTGGGCACCCAGGGTGCCATGAACCCCTCCTTGTGCCTGGCACCCATGCGCCCCGCCACCCATGGGACTCCCATCCCCACCCCACCACCCTGCAGGTCTAGGACCCCCATCTCCATGACCAGCACCCCATCCCTGTGTCCATCACCCCATGGGACCCTCCGTGCCCCCCCATCTGGCACCCCAACACCCTACATGCCTGGCACCCCATGGCAGCCCCATCCCCTTCCCCACCACCCCCATAAGTCTGGGACCCCCATCTCCACGCCCATCACCCCATGGGCCCTCCTATGGCCACCCCAGCACCCCATAGGCCCCCGCCCCGCCATGGTACCCACCCGGAAGGGGCTGCGGGGGGTGTTGACGCCCCCCCAGGTGACGATGATGGTGTGCTTGATGGCCTTGGTGGGCACATAGACGCAGTGGAAGGTGCCGTCCCCGTTGTCCTTCACCTTGATGTCGATGGGGAAGCCCTCGGCATCCTGCGGACACCAGAGAGGGGTGAGGGAACCCAACAGCACCCAACGGCACCCAACGGCACCCAACGGCACCCAGTGGCACCCCACAATGCTCAGTGGAACCTAACAATGCTCAGAGGCACTCAAGAGCACCCAATGGCACCCAATGGCACCCAGTGGCACCCAGTGGCACCCAGTGGCACCCCACAATGCTCAGCGGAACCTGACAATGCTCAGAGGCACTCAAGAGCACCCAATGGCACCCAATGGCACCCAACGACACCTAATGGCACCCAATGGCACCCCACAATGCTCAGCAGAACCTGACTGCTCAGAGGCACTCAAGAGCACCCAATGGCACCCAGTGGCACCCAATGGCACCCAGTGGCACCCAGTGGCACCCCACAATGCTCAGCAGAACCTGACAATGCTCAGAGGCACTCAAGAGCACCCAATGGCACCCAGTGGCAACCAATGGCACCCAGTGGCACCCAATGGCACCCAGTGGCACCCAATGGCACCCCACAATGCTCAGCAGAACCTGACTATGCTCAGAGGCACTCAAGAGCACCCAACGGCACCCAATGGCACCCAATGGCACCCAACGACACCCAATGGCACCCAGTGGCACCCAGTGGCACCCAGTGGCACCCAGTGGCACCCCACAATGCTCAGCAGAACTGACAATGCTCAGAGGCACTCAAGAGCACCCAACGGCACCCAATGGCACCCAGTGGCACCCAGTGGCACCCAATGGCACCCCACAATGCTCAGCAGAACCTGACAATGCTCAGAGGCACTCAAGAGCACCCAACGGCACCCAATGGCACCCAGTGGCACCCAACGACACCCAATGGCACCCAACAGCACCCAGTGGCACCCCACAATACTCAGCAGAACCTGACAATGCTCAGAGGCACTCAAGAGCACCCAATGGCACCCAGTGGCACCCAATGGCACCCAATGGCACCCAACAGCACCCAGTGGCACCCCACAATGCTCAGCAGAACCTGACAATGCTCAGAGGCACTCAAGAGCACCCAATGGCACCCAACGATGCTCAACGGCACCCAGCAGCACCCTACCTGGGCGTAGAGCTTGAGGGGGCCCTTGCCGGCACCGCGGGTGTCGATGGTGAACTCAGCCGGCCGATCCACGATGCACCCGGTGGGCTCCAACCCCGGCCCAAAGGCCTTCACCTATGGGTGGGGGTAACGGGGCGGGGGGGGGGGAGTTTCAGGGTGGTGCTGGCACCCCCCCCCCCCCAGCACCCACGGAGGGGGTGGAGGCAAGGTGGGGGGAGACTGGGGGGGGCCAGGGTGGAGGGTGACGGCGGGGAGAGCAGCACACCGGGGTGCGAAGATGGGTGGGTAGCACCCATGGGGTGGGGCGGGGGGGGTGCAGAGGGAGGTGCTGTGGGGCGCCGTGGGGCGCAGGGGCACCTTCTCGGGCCAGGAGTCGGCGGGGGCGGGGAGGATGTGGGCGATGAAGGGGCTGTCCTTGATGTCCTCGTCGTCGCACACCACGTGCACCGCGTACTCCCCGGCCTCCGTCGGCCAGTACCGCACGTCGCACGAGCCGTCCCCCTTGTCGTCGCACTCGATCTTGGCCTGCGACGGGCCCTCGATGGAGAAACCTGGGGGCGGTGGCGCCGCCGGCGTGACGCGGTCCCTCGGGAGAACCCACCGGGGTCCCCGGCACCGCGTCGCCCCCATGGGCCCAGGGTGGGGTACGGCTTCGTGGCCCCCCGGTGGTGCCCCCCAGACCACGTTCCTCGGCCCCATCGTGGTGTCCTTCAGCCTGGACCCACGTCCCCACCACGGTGCCCCCCCCAACTCCATGCCCACGTCTCCAAGGCGTCCCCCACTCCGTGCCCATGTCCCCACCAGCTCCACGCCCGTGTCCCCACAATGGTGCCCACCACCCCGAGCCCTTGTCCCCAAGATGTCCCAAATTCCACGACCGTGTCTCCACCATGGTGCCCACCACTCCGTTCACACGTCCCCAAGTTGTCCCCCAACTCCATGCCCACGTCCCCACCCCACTGCCCCCACCCCAAGCCCTTGTCCCCAAGATGTCCCCAATTCCAAGCCCACTTCCCCACCATGGTGCCCCCCAACTCAACGCCCACATCCCCAAGACGTCCTCCAACTCCATGCCCACATGCCCCACCATGCTGCCCCCACCCTGAGCCCTTGTCCCCAAGATGTCCCCAACTCCACACCCATGTCCCCACCATGGTGCCCAACAACTCCACACCCACGTCCCCACCACACTGCCCCCACCCCAAGCCTTTCTCCCCAAGATGTTCCCCAACTCCATGCCTGTGTCTCCGCCATGGTGCCCACCACTCCATGCCCATGTCCCCATCAACTCCAGGCCGCCATGCCCCACCATGGTGCCCACCACCCCAAGCCCTTGTCCCCAAGATGTCCCCAACTCCACACCCACATCACCACGGTGCCCCCCCAACTCCACACCCACATGCCCCACCACGCTGCCCCCACCCCAAGCCCTTGTCCCCAAGACGTCCCCCAAGCTCCGTGCCCATGTCCCCACCAGCTCCACGCCCATGTCCCCACCATGGTGCCCCCCACCCCGAGCCCTTGTCCCCAAGACATCTCCAACTCCACACCCACGTCCCCACCATGGTGCCCCTCCAACTCCACGCCCACCTCCCCACCACACTGCTCCCCAACTCCAGGCCCACATGCCCCACCACGCTGCCCCCACCCCAAGCCCTTGTCCCCAAGATGTCCCCCAAGCTCCGTGCCCATGTCCCCACCAGCTCCACACCCATGTCCCCACCATGGTGCCCACCACCCCGAGCCCTTGTCCCCAAGACATCTCCAACTCCACACCCACGTCTCCACCACGCTGCTCCCCAACTCCAGGCCCACATGCCCCACCACGCTGCCCCCCACCCCGAGCCCTTGTCCCCGAGATGTCCCCCAGCTCCGTGCCCATGTCCCCACCAGCTCCACGCCCATGTCCCCACCATGATGCCCACCACCCCGAGCCCTTGTCCCCAAGATGTCCCCAACTCCACACCCACGTCACCATGGTGCCCCCCCAACTCCAGGCCCACATGCCCCACCACGCTGCCCCCACCCCAAGCCCTTGTCCCCAAGACGTCCCCAACTCCGCACCCATGTCCCCACCCCCAGCCCCTGCCTGGTGCCCCCGCCCCCCGCCCCGGGTGCCCCCTGCCCCCGCTCACCCAGGGTGCCCACTTCGGTGCCGATGGCCTCCACCACGAAGTCGGCCGACTTGCCCACCACGCCGCCCTCCAGCCCCGGCCCCCAGGCCCGCACCTTCTGGCTCCCCGGCGCGGGGGCCACCTGCACCTCGAAGGGGCTGCGGGCACCGCGTCAGCACCGGGGGGCGGGGCCTCGCACGCCCCTCGCACGCCCCTCACTCCTGGCGCGCGCCCCTCGCACGCCAGGCACCCCCCTTGTGCCCCGAGCGCCCCTCGCGCACCCCCCTCGCACCTCTCCAGCCCCCCCCCCGTGCACGTCGCGCGCGCCCCTCGCTTGTACCTTGCACACCCCCCGCACCTATTGCACACCACACGTGCCCCTTGCACGCCCCTCGCTCACCCCTCGCACCTATTGCGCCCTACACATATCCCTTACACACCCCCTTGCACGCCCCTCACGCCTACTCCACACCCCTCGCACAGCCTGCACGCCCCTTGCACACTCCACGTGCCTGGCTCGTACCTTGCACGCCCCTCGCACCTATTGCACGCCCCTTGCACCTATTGCACGCCCCTTGCTTGTAGCTTGCACACCCCCCGCACCTATTGCACACCACACGTGCCCCTTGCACGCCCCTCGCACGTCGCGCACGCCCCTTGCTTGTACCCTGAGTGCCCCTCACGCCTATTGCACAACACACATGCCCCTTGCACGCCCCTCGCACAACCCTCGCACCTGTTGCGCCCTACACATATCCTTTGCACACCCACTTGCACGCCCCTCGCGCCTACTCCACACCCCTCGCACACCCTGCACGCCCCTTGCACACTCCACGTGCCTGGCTCGTACCTTGCACGCCCCTTGCACCTATTGCACGCCCCTTGCTTGTAGCTTGGGCTCCACTCACGCCTACTGCACACCACACATGCCCCTTGCACACCCCTCGCACCTATTGCACACCCATTGCATGCCCCCCGTGCACCCCACGCATGTCCCTTGCACGCCCCCTTGCACGCCCCTCGCGCCTATTCCACACCCCTCGCACACCCTGTGTGTCACTTGCACGCTCCACGTGCCTGGCTCGTACCTTGCACGCCCCTTGCACCTATCACACGCCCCCTTGCGTGCCCCTCGCACCTGTTGCACGCCACTCGCACACTGTGCGCTCCCCTTGCTTGTGCCTTGCACACCCCTCGCACCTATTGCACGCCCCTCGCTTGTGCCTTGCACGCCCCCTGCACGCCCCTCGCACGCCCCTCGCACGCCCCTCGCACGCCCCTCGCACGCCCCTCCCACACTCCATGTGCTGGCTGGTACCTCGCACACCCCTCGCCCCTCTTGCACGCCCTGCACACCGCCCCCCCTTGTGCGCCGTCCACGTGCCTTGCACGTGACTTGCATCCCCCCCCCCCCCCAACATGCACACCCCCCCCCCCCCCCGGGCACACCCCCTCACGTGCCTGGCACGCCTCCCCCTTGCACACCCCTTCCCCAACGTGCACCCCACCCCACCCCCACCCCCCCCCCCAACCCCGCGCCTGCACCCAGCCCCGCCAGGCTCGCGGGGTGGGGGGTGGGGGGGTCCCCACGGGTGGGGGGGGTGCCCCCGATGGGTGGGGGGGCGCCAGCTGACCTGCGGGGGATGGCGTAGCCGCCCCAGGTGATGGCCACCGTGTACTTGCCGGGCACCACCGGGTGGTACTCGCACTCGTAGACGCCGTCACCCGCGTCCCGCACCTTCACCGGCTCCTCCGTGCCCTCTGCGGGGAGGGGGGGGGGGTCGGGGGGGGGGCACACCCCCCCCCCCCAAGGGGTATACCCCGCCCACCATGGGCATAACGCCCCCCCCCCCCCCAGTCATGTACATCCCTCCATAGGGACCCCCACGGTGCATCCCCCACCCGTGGACAACCCCATGGTGCCCCCCCAAATGCCGTACATCCCTCCATAGGGACCCCCATGGTGCCCCCCTTCAACCATGGCCCCCCCCCCACGGACACCCCTACACGTGCCCCCCTAATCATCCATCCCACCATGGGCACCCTCCCAAACTGCGTAACACCCCCACCCCCCCTTGCGACCCCCAACCATGGGAACACCCGTGGACACCCCTACGGTGCCCCCCTCGCCCCCAACCACGCTCCACCCCTCTGGGTGCCCCCCCCCCACCCCCCGATCCTGCACATCCCTCCCTGGGGACACCCACGGTGTCGTCCCCCCATCCATGCACACCCCCCCCCCCGCAATCAGGCACCCCCCACCCCCAATGCACCACCCCATGGTGCCACTCCAGCGTACCCCCCCCCTCATGGTGACACCCCCCCCCCCCCGCCCCGGCCCTTGCACGCCCACCCTCGCACACTCACTGGGCCCCTTGACGAGCACCCGCAGGTCCCCGGTGCCGGCGCCCTTGGTGAGCACCCGAAAATCCGCCGTCTCCTGCACCCGCACGCCCTTGGGCTGCAGCCCCCGCCCGGTGGCCCGGCACGCCGAGGGGGTACACGCTGGCGGCACGGCGGCACCCTCAGCACCCACCGCCGCCAGCGCCCCGGGGGGGCCCGCGGGGGGCCCGGGGATCGGCCTCCATGGGCGTTGGCGGGGGGCAGAGGGGGGACGCGGGGTGCCGGGGGGGCTAAGGGTGACATGGGGACACCCTGGGGACACCTTGGGGACAGGGGGGTGCCATGGGGGCTAAGGGGGCCATGGGGACACCCTGGGGACACCTTGGGGACAGGGGGGTGCCATGGGGGCTAAGGGTGACATGGGGACACACTGGGGACAGGGGGGTGCCATGGGGGCTAAGGGTGCCATGGGGACACCTTGGGGACAGGGGGGTGCCATGGGGGCTAAGGGTGCCATGGGGACACCTTGGGGACAGGGGGGTGCCATGGGGGCTAAGGGTGCCCTGGGGACACCTTGGGGACAGGGGGGTGCCATGGGGGCTAAGGGTGCCCTGGGGACACCTTGGGGACAGAGGGGTGCCATGGGGTCTAAGGGTGACATGAGGACACACTGGGGACATGCTGGGGACAGGAGGGTGCCATGGGGGCTAAGGGTGCCCTGGGGACACCTTGGGGACAGGGGGGTGCCATGGGGGCTAAGGGTGCCATGGGGACACCCTGGGGACACCTTGGGGACAGGGGGGTGCCATGGGGGCTAAGGGGGCCATGGGGACACCCTGGGGACATGCTGAGGACAGAGAGGTGGCAGGGGGGCTAAGGGTGCCCTGGGGACACCCTGGGGACACCTTGGGGACAAAGGAGTGCCATGGGGTCTAAGGGTGCCCTGGGGACACCCTGGGGATACAGGAGGGACATGGGGACACTCTGGGGACACCCTGGGGCACAAGGGTGCTATGGGGAGACCCTGGGGAGGTAAGGGGCCCATGGGGACACCCTGGGTGTCATGGGGCCACCGTGGGCACCGATGGGTGCCAGGAGGACACAGTGAGGCCGCGGTGGGGACGCCAGGGCCAGGTCTCACCTTCAGCCACGTTGACGGTGAAGGGGCTCTTGGGGATCTGGGCGCCGGCGTAGGTGACACAGACGGTGTGTGGCCCCTCCAGGACGGGCCGGTAGGTGCAGCGGTAGATGTTGTCCCCTTTGTCCTCCAGCATCACCTCCACCGTGTCCCGCCGGCCCTGGGGGTCCACGATCACCACCCCCACGTCGCCCGGGCCAGCCCCTGCCACCACAAGGACACGGGCTCAGTGCCACCCAGCCATGCCATGGCCATGCCACCATGAGAACATGGCACCAGAGCCACCAGGCCATCCCATGGACACACCACCATGAGGACATGGCCCCGGTGCCACCAAAACATCTCACAGCCACACCACCATGAGGACACATTCCCAGTGCCACCAAGCCATCCCATGGCCACACCACCATGAGGACACATCCCTGGTTCTACCAGGCCATCCCACGGCCACACCACCGTGAGGACACGTCCCCCGAGCCACCAGGCCAGTCCACGGCCACACCACCATGAGGACACATCCCAGAGCCACCAGGCCATCCCATGGCCACACCACCATGAGGACACGTCCCCCCAGAGCCACCAGGCCATCCCATGGCCACACCACCATGAGGACACATCCCCCCAGAGCCAGCAGGCCATCCCATGGACACACCACCATGAGGACATGTCCCCAGAGCCACCAGGCCATCCGATGGCCACACCACCATGAGGACACATTCCCAGTGCCACCAGGCCACTCCACAGCCACACCATCATGAGGACACGTCCCCAGAGCCACCAAGCCATCCCACGGCCACACCACCATGAGGACACGTCCCCAGAGCCACCAGGCCATCCCATGGACACACCACCATGAGGACACATTCCCAGTGCCACCAGGCCATCCCACGGCCACACCACCATGAGGACACGTCCCCAGTGCCACCAGACCAGTCCATGGCCACACCACCATGAGGACATGTCCCCCCAGAGCCACCAGGTCATCCCATGGCCACACCACCATGAGGAAACATCTCCAGAGCCACCAGGTCAGTCCACGGCCACACCACCATGAGGACACATCCCCCCAGAGCCAGCAGGCCATCTGATGGCCACACCACCATGAGGACATGTCCCCAGTGGCACCAGACCAGTCCATGGCCACACCGCCATGAGGACACATCCCAGAGCCACCAGGCCTTCTCACGGCCACACCACCATGAGGAAATGTGCCCAATGCCACCGGGCCATCCCACAGCCACACCACCATGAGGAAACATCTCCAGAGCTACCAGGCCAGTCCACGGCCACCCCACCATGAGGACACATCCCAGAGCCACCAGGCCATCCCACAGCCACACCACCATGAGGAAACATCTCCAGAGCCACCAGATCAGTCCACGGCCACACCACCGTGAGGACACGTCCCCCGAGCCACCAGGCCAGTCCACGGCCACACCACCATGAGGACACGTCCCCCGAGCCACCAGGCCATCCCATGGCCACACCACCATGAGGACATATCCCCCCAGAGCCAGCAGGCCATCCGATGGCCACACCACCATGAGGACACGTCCCCAGTGCCACCAGACCAGTCCATGGACACACTGCCATGAGGACACATCCCAGAGCCACCAGGCCTTCTCACGGCCACACCACCATGAGGACATGGCCCCAGAGCCACCAGGCCATCCCACGGCCACACCACCATGAGGACACATCCCCCCAGAGCCACCAGGCCATCCCATGGCCACACCACCATGAGGACACATCCCCAGAGCCACCAGGCTGTCCCATGGACACGCCACCATGAGGACATGTCCCCAGAGCCACCAGGCCATCCCATGGCCACACCACCATGAGGAAACATCTCCAGAGCCACCAGATCAGTCCACGGCCACACCACCATGAGGACACATCCCCCCAGAGCCACCAGGCCATCCCATGGCCACACCACCATGAGGACATGTCCCCAGAGCCACCAGGCCATCCCATGGCCACACCACCATGAGGACACGTCCCCAGTGCCACCAGGCCATCCCATGGCCACACCACCATGAAGACACATCCCAGAGCCACCAGGCCATCCCACAGCCACACCACCATGAGGACACATCCCCCCAGAGCCAGCAGGCCATCCGATGGCCACACCACCATGAGGACACGTCCCCAGTGCCACCAGGCCACTCCACAGCCACACCATCATGAGGACACGTCCCCAGTGCCACCAGGCCATCCCACGGCCACACCACCATGAGGACACGTCCCCAGTGCCACCAGACCAGTCCATGGCCACACCACCACGAGGACACATCCCCAGTGCCACCAGGCCATCCCACGGCCTCCCCACCACGAGGACGCGCCCCCAACGCCCCCCGGCACCACCACGGGGCCACGCCACACCTCAGCGCCACCGTCCCGCGCCGTGTCCCCCCACCGCTCCCCGGCGGCAGCCACCCCCTCCCGCCCCCCGTGGCGGGCACCGGAGCCCACCTGCCGTGTAGATGTCGAAGTAGGTGGGCTTGTTGGCCACGTTGCCCACGGGCTCCAGGCCGGGGCCGCGCGCCGTCACCTTGCTGGCGTCGCCCAGGGCCATGCCCACGTTGACGCCGAAGGGGCTCTTGTCGATGTTCTGCCCCGCGAACAGCACCGTCACCTGCGGGGCAGGACGGGAGGGCAGGGGTGGCCGCGGCCCCTCGCCTCGGGGACACCCACCCCCCCCCAACCCCCGGTGCTGTGGGGGGGGTACTCACCTTGTGCAGCCCCCCGACCTTGGGCACGTAGGTGACGCTGTACGTCCGCTTCTTGTCGTTGTTGGGGACCACCTTGGCCTGGAGAGGACCCCCAGTTTGGAGGGAGGGGAGTGACACAGAGCCAGAGAGACGCGGACACCCCCCCCCCCCCCCCCCCCCGGCCCTGCAGTGGGGTGCTGGGGGGAAGGGGGGGGGTGGGTCACGCAGGAAGCCCCCTACCCCCCCACCCTACCTCCTCGGTGTGGCCCTCGGGGTCCTCGACGTAGACCAGGACCTCGCCCACCCCCCGCCTCGAGGGTCTCCACCGTGAACTGCGCCGGCTTCAGCACCACGTTCCCTTGCGGCTCGATGCCTGGGGGTGCCCCGGGGGGGGGGGGTGTGTCAGGGTGCACCCCCTCCCCATGGCACCCCCACCCCCAGCACCCCACGGTGGGGACCCAGCCCTTGGGACCCCATCAGCACCCCCACAACTCGGGACCTCCAGGTGGGTGGCCCTTGGAGGTGGGGAGGTGGGTACCCCCCCGCCCCCCAGGTATGGAGGGGATTTGAGGGGGGGGGGAGTGTCAAAGGGGGTCCCTGGGGTACGGGTGGCCCCCTGGGGGGACCCTGGATATGGGGGGGGGGGCAGTCTGGGGAGTCCTGGTGGCACCTTGGGGGACCTTGGGGTGTCCCTGGGCATGGGGGGGGGGCACCACGGATGTCCCTAGGAATGAGGGGGGGCTTTGGGGGTTCCCTGGGGGTCCCTGAGCATGGAGAGGGCCCTGAGAGAGCCCTGGGTATGTGGGGGCCAAAGCGGGTCCCTGGGCGTGGGTGGCACCTTGGGGGTCCCTGGGATGACCCCTGGGGGTCAAAGGGGGGTCCCTGGGCATGGGTGGCACCTTGGGGGTCCCTGGGATGACCCTTGGGGGTCAAAAGGGGTCCCTGGGCATGGGTGGCACCTTGGGGGTCCCTGGGATGACCCTTGGGGGTCAAAAGGGGTCCCTGGGCATGGGTGGCACCTTGGGGGTCCCTGGGATGACCCTTGGGGGTCAAAAGGGGTCCCTGGGCATGGGTGGCACCTTGGGGGTCCCTGGGATGACCCTTGGGGGTCAAAAGGGGTCCCTGGGCGTGGGTGGCACCTTGGGGGACCCTGGCGTGTCCCCAGGCATGGGGGGGGGGGGGGGGGCACCGTGGTTGTCCCTGGGAATATGGGGGACCCTGGAGGGGGGGTCCCTGAGCATGGGGGGCACCTTGGGGGTCCCTGGGTGGTCCCTGGGCATGCAAGGGGGACACTGGGAGGTCCCTGGGCATGGGGGGAACTCTTGGGGGACCCTCGGCGTGGGAAGGACCCTGGGGGTATCAAAGGGGAGTCCGTGCGTATGAGGGGGGACCCTGGGGTATAGCAGGGGGGTGACACCCCCCACCCCCCCAGGGTTGGAAAGGGGGCCCGCTGTGCTCGGAGAGGAGCCGGGGGTCACCCTCCCGCCCTGACACCCCATGTCCCATCCCCGTGTCCCCCCTTCGATGGTCCCAGGGACCCCCCGCCCCCCCCCGGGGCCGGTACCCGGGCCCGTAGGCGCGGGCGCGGGCGGGCTGGGGCTGGCGGGCGCGCAGGGGGGGCCCCCGGTTTCAGCTTGGCCTTGGGGAACTGGGAGAGGTAGGTCATGACCGAGTGCTCGTCCACGTTGGGGTCCACGATCTCCTCGGGGGCGATCACCTGCGGGGAGGGGGGGGGGGGGGGGGGACACACACACGGGGACACCCGTCAGCCTCTCCCGCGACACCCCCACCCGAGCCCCACGGCACCCCCCCCGCACCCCTAGCACCCACCCACGGTCCCCTCCGTGACCGGGGACACCTCCAGGGACCCCCACTGCACCCCCCCCCCCAGAGTCCCCTCCAAGCCCAAAGACACCCCAGGGAACCCCCCCTCCATGTCCAGGGATGACACCCCCCTCCCGTACCCCCAAGATTCCTCCATGCCCAGGGACCCCCTGCACCCCCAGGGACCCCCCCTGCACCCCCCCCAGAGTCCCCTCCAAGCCCAAAGACAGCCCAGAGACCCCCCCTCCAGGGACATCCCCCCCTGTACCCCCAAGATTCCTCCATGTCCAGGGACCCCCTGCACCCCAGGGACCCCCTGCACCCCCAGGGACCCTCCTGAACACTCAGGGCCCCCTCCAAGCTCAAGGACCCTACAGAGACCCCCCTGAACCCCCAGGGACCCCCCACCCCCCCGCACCCCCGAGGTCCTCCCCATGCTCAGGGACACCCTAGAGACCCCTCTGTACCAGTGGGGGCTCTCCATGCTCAGGGACATCCCCCCCAGGGACCCCCTGCACCCCCAGGGACCCCCCTACACCCCCAGAGTCGTCCCCCCCCCATGACCAGGGACACCCCCAGGGTCCCCCCCATGCCAAGGACAAGCCAGGGACCCCCCCCCCTACACCCCCAGGGTCCCCCCCCATGACCAGGGACCCCCTCCACACGCCCCCGCACCCCATCGTGGGTCTCACTGGCACCCCGGATCCCTTCCCACCTGCCCCCCCCCGCGCCCCTTGCTGTGCTGGGGGGGGGGGGCACGAGGCCCTCCCAGTGCTCCCAGTGCTCCCAGTACCTGAGGAACGCCCAGCCAGTCGTCAGCCTGCTGCATGGCCTCCCGGGCGTTCTGCACCGGCTCGTTGGGGTCCCAGCTCTCCCAGTCCGGGCACAGGCCTGGCACGGGGTGGGGGTGTCAGGAGGGCACCCCCACCCCTCCTGGGGGGGGGTCAACACCCCCCCTTTCCACCCCCGTTCTCCTTGGCCCCAAGAGCCTCCCAGTGCCTCCCAGTGCCCCCCAGCACCCCATGCCTGGGGGGGGGGGGGTGGCAGATCCCCCAATACCCCTGCCCCCCCCCCCCCCCAGTGGCCACTGAGCACTGGGGTGCAACTGTCCCCCCATACCCTGTGCCCCCCCATGACGTCATCCCCACTAACCGGGGGTGCAATTGCCCCCCCAAATCTCTACACCCCCCCATGCAACTGCCCCCCGTGTCAGGTGCCCCCCCCCATGCCCCCAAACTGGGGGTGCAATTGCCACCCCTGCCCCCATGACCACTAAGTGGGGGTGCAATTGCCCCCCAAACCCCAAACTGACGGTGCACTTGACCCCCCCCCCAAACCCTGGTGCCCTCTGTACCCCCTAACTGGGGCTGCAATTGCCCCCCCCAGCCCCTATGCCCCCCAAACCCCCTAACTGGGGCTGCAATTGCCCCCAATGCCCTGTGCCCCCCAAACCCCTGTGCCCCCCCATGCCCCACTAACCGGGGGTGCAATCACCCCCCAACCCCCTGTGCCCCCCCCATGCCCCACTAACGGGGGGTGCAATCGCCCCCAAACCCCTGTGCCCCCCATACCCCACTAACGGGGAGTGCAATCGCCCCCCCATACCCCACGCCCCCCGTGCCCCACTAACCGGGAGTGCAATCGCCCCCCAACCCCCTGTGCCCCCCCATACTCCACTAATGGGGGGTGCAATTGCCCCCCATACCCCTGTGCCCCCCACCCCCACTAACAGGGGGTGCAATCGCCCCCCAAACCCCTGTGCCCCCCCATGCCCCACTAACCAGGGGTGCAATCGCCCCCCCATACCCCACCCCCCCATGCCCCACTAACGGGGGGTGCAATCGCCCCCCCAATCCCCTGTGCCCCCCCATGCCCCACTAACGGGGGGGTGCAATCACCCCCCAACCCCCTGTGCCCCCCCATGCCCCACTAACGGGGGGTGCAATCGCCCCCCAAACCCCTGTGCCCCCCATACCCCACTAACGGGGGGTGCAATCGCCCCCCAAACCCCTGTGCCCCCCCGTGCCCCACTAACCGGGGGTGCAATCACCCCCCCATACCCCACGCCCCCCGTGCCCCACTAACCGGGGGTGCGATCGCCCCCCAACCCCCTGTGCCCCCCCATACCCCACTAATGGGGGGTGCAATTGCCCCCCATACCCCACGCCCCCCACCCCCACTAACAGGGGGTGCAATCGCCCCCCAACCCCCTGTGCCCCCCCATGCCCCACTAACCAGGGGTGCAATCACCCCCCAAACCCCACGCACCCCCCCCCCCCCACTAACGGGGGGTGCAATCGCCCCCCCATACCCCCCACCCCCCACCTACCAGAGCCACAATCACCCCCACCCCCCACCCCCCGCGGGTGCAATTGCCCCCCCCCCCCCTCCCCCCAGCCCCCCCCCCCCCCCCGCATTCCCCCCCCCTCACCGGGGGCGCAGTTGTCCACCAGCGCTCCCAGCGCTTTCCCGTCCTGCCAGTCCCGGTGGAAGTTGGTGATGGGCAACTGGGGCACCTTGTTCTGGATCCAGCCCAGCAGGCGCTGCTTGGGGGTCTGCCGCCGCGCGTCCTCCTCCTCCTCATCCTCCCACATGGGCATGGAGATGGAGTAGTGCAGGATCAGCGTCCAGATCAGCCCCAGGATCAGCTTCAGGTTCCCGTCCACGATGGCCTTGCTGTCTGCGGGGACACCGCGGGGGTCACCCCAGCACCCCCGGGGGGGGGGGGGGGGGGGGGCGGGTATGTCATCCTGGTGCCAGCCTGGGCACACCTCGGCACCCCAGTGTCAACCTAGGGGCACCCCAGCATGTGGGCGAGGGTCCCTGACACCCCAGTGTCAACCTAGGGGCACCCCAGCACACAGGCGGGGGTCCCTGACACCCCCCCCCCCCCAGCCTAGAAGCACCCCAGCACCCGGGCGAGGGTCCCTGACACACCCCCCCCCCCAGCCTAGAAGCACCCCAGCACCCGGGTGAGGGTCCCTGACACCCCAGAGCCACTCTGGGGACACCCCAGCACGCGGATGGGGGTCCCTGACACCCCAGTGTCAACCTGGGGGCACCCCAGCACCGGGGTGGGAGTCTCTGCCACCCCAGCACCAGCCTGGGGGCACCCCAGCACCCGGGCGGGGGTCCCTGACACCCCAGAGCCACTCTGGGGACACCCCAGTGTCAACCTAGGGTCACCCCAGCACATGGGCAAGGGTCCCTGACACCCCAGAGCCACTCTGGGGACACCCCAGCACCCGGATGGGGGTCCCTGACACCACCCCCCCCCCAGACGAGGGGCACCCCAGCACCCAGGCGGGGGTCTCTGCCACCCCAGTGTCAACCTAGGGGCACCCCAGCACCCAGGCGGGGGTCCCTGACACCCCAGAGCCACTCTGGGGACACCCCAGTGTCAACCTAGGGGCACCCCAGCACCCGGGTGGGGGTCCCTGACACCCA